>NC_134592.1:24865000-24905000 GCF_037038515.1 Microtus pennsylvanicus
GTAAAATAAATTCTCCATAGCATGAATGGAGACAAGTATGTGGTGCCATGGTGTAAGCCTTTCAGACAAATGGAACTAAAGCAGGACAGTTTCTTCCCTCCTCTCCAGCTTTACCGATTCAGCCTGAGAGAATCCCTCATCACATCCCTTGTGGAGCAATCCCAGTCTTAAGTTCTGTTTCTTTATTAAACTAGTTGACATGGGATGTTTCTATACGAGAAGCATTCATTTTGTTCATTAATAATTTCAATGAAATGTCTAGCAAACCTTGAACATCACACAGTGAAGTTTGGAAGCTAAGGGGTCAACCATGAAAGAGAAGAGCCATCTAGAGCTCTCCTAATCTAAGGACTATTGATGTAGTCCTCTGGGCAGATGACAAATCTTTGAAAACATCCATTCCCTTCCTTCCCTCCCAGGAACCATCATTGATGGCCCCCATTAGGACTGCACAAGTTCTAGACCCTACCTTAAGAACTATCCATGCCACAAGAAACTTGAGTTCTTTTCATCATATTGACTTCATTAGCCAGTCTGAGAGCTTTGTCGCTCTAACTCCCCTAGGCAGCAGCGGAGTCAGGAAAAACAACACCAACCCAAAACACAAAAGAAACGGTCCATTTAAAAACAAATCTTGTATATGATTCCTAGCCTGACATGGTCTATGCAATCTAAATCTCAGAAGCTACTGGCATAAAGAATATATGGGCAGTTTTCTTTGGTAAAACAATCCACAATTTGTCGTAGGCTTTTTAGCGCAATTGTGCTCTTTGTTCTGCTGATTTTCTTAGAATTCTGTGAGGCTTGTTTAAAAATGACCTGCTTGGGGTCCCTCTCTTCTACCACCACCACCCTCCCCACAGCACTCTGTGAGACTCTCTGCGCTCTCTTTGGCACTTTTACACACCCTAGGATTCACAGCCCATTGGAATGCCTGTTAATAAACGCCTGGATGCGTTCTCTTTAGCTGAACAATTAAGAAAGATTTCTTAGAGACTGAACCATGTGTGACCTAAATTGGCTTTTTAAATGCTTTTCAGAGCCCAGGGAGCAACATTTGCAGCATAATCGCCTCTACCTTGACATTAATTGTGCACCATGGTGCTCAGAGAGCAACTCTGAGCCAGGAATATAAGTGTTTGTAAAGTAAACATGTCAAGCAAGGCAGAACATTGTAAAAATGAAGAAAATATTAAAGCCAATGCTGTTATGATCCATTTCCACTACTCTTTTTCCTCCATCATAAGTCTCCTGCATTGAGGCTACAAAGGGATGGCATTTCCCTGTTCGGTGGAAGCTGAGGTGACTCAACAATAGTTGGATTTCTTGAAAGGTGGAAAAAAGAGAGAAAAGAAGCTGCATTTTTTTTTCCATTTTGCGGTTGAAAATAAAAGGGGCTTGCTGATTGAAAGCCTTAGGGAACCTTAGAAAGCATTCTTGATAGGAGTAATTCTGTTTCTATATAGCCATGAACTGCAATTTTGTTCCCCTTTGTTCATTATCAAGGACATTTGCATGACAGCAGGGACTGAGCAGTTCCTTCCTTCACCTATTCCTAAACCTTACATCTTCATTTAGTGTCATTAGCCCTTGCAGGTGGCATCTTTATTAATTGTTACACACAAAACCTCAATGTCATAAAGGACCCCAGCTATAGCAAGAGGCTTACAGCGAATATTCTACCAGCTGTAAAGAAAAAAAAAATCAAGACAGCAACCAAAACTGTTCAAAGGATCCAGTGGTTTTCGAAATAAATTTAGCTTCCTTTCTATAAATCTTATGAGGAAGCGGAGCTTTAAAAAGAAGAAAACAAGCATAAATGTGGAGCCCATCTCAGTTGAATTGGATGCTGTCCAGCATCCACACGTTCACCATGGCCCAACAACCATGGGATGGCACCAGTAATTCTAAACTCTCTGGGCATCTCCCAAGTTCTATTTGGAAATCAATATTTTAATCTACCCACAATATATTGATGCCTTTTGGATGAAATATATTTATGCTCACTGACATAAGTTGACTACACTTACTTCAAAGCCCTTCTACAGATAACTATCTAATAAAATTTTACTCCCAGGAAGACAGTAGAAATACACTCCCCTTTTCCCCTCCCCAAAAGAAGAAACAGTGTCTTTACCTTTTTAGAGTGCCTCTCAATAGCACATCTCTGTCAGGCATCTCAAGTTGGTAGACTTTATGAACACTTTAGAGGAACAGAACATTGATGAAAAGAAAAGGTATCAAGAAGAACTTGCCTCTGGTGAAATATAACTCAAGCAAATCTGAGCTCTCTGCAGGTTCAAAACATTTGCATTTTCCTTTGGAAAGGCATGAACACATGCTTGAGGGCTGTGCAGGATAATTGGAAGGCACTAGAGAATTTCAGTGAGTAGAGAAGGAAACCTGTAAAGGCAAGTGTCTGGGCTTTGGGAGAATGACATCCTCACTAAAAGTCAGAGTCAAGGGAACAGACATAATGTCTAGCAAGAATAGGACGATATAGAAAATGAATTAGATTCACATATTTAAAATTCCATGAAGAAAGTGTGGAATATATACGCATTAGAGTACTACTCTGCTGTAAAAAAACAATGACTTCTCGAATTTTGCATGCAAATGGATGGAAATAGAAAACACTATCCTGAGTGAGGTAACCCAGACCCAAAAAGATGAACATGGGATGTACTCACTCATAATTGGTTTCTAGCCATAAATAAAGGTCACTGAGTGTAATTTGTGATCGTAAAGAAGCTAAATAAGAAGGTGAACCCAAAGAGAAACATAGTTAT
The DNA here is from genome assembly GCF_037038515.1 of Microtus pennsylvanicus. Classification (NCBI taxonomy): domain Eukaryota; kingdom Metazoa; phylum Chordata; class Mammalia; order Rodentia; family Cricetidae; genus Microtus; species Microtus pennsylvanicus. The sequence goes on from NC_134592.1 coordinate 24,867,790, forward strand.
CCTCCTGGCTATGGGAAGTAGACAAGATTGCTGGGCAAAAAACTGGGATCTTGGGTGTGGGGCGGGATGGGGGCAAGGGGAGATGGGGAGAGAAAAGTGAAAAGGGAAGGATGGGGGGAACTTGGGGAAACAGGATGATTGGGATATAGGAGGTTTGGATAGGGGAGCAAGGAAGCACATATCTTAGTTGAGGGAGCCACCTTAGGGTTGGCAAGAGTCTCGAGCCTAGAGTGGCTCCCAGGTGCCGCGGGCGATGTCCCCAGTTAGTTCCTGGGGCAGCTGAGGATAGGGAACCTGAAATGACCCTATCCTATAACCATACTGATGAATATCTTGCATATCACCATAGAACCTTCATCTGGTGATGGATGGAGATAGAGACAGAGACCCACATTGGAGCACCAGACTGAGCTCCTAAGGTCCCAATGAGGAGCAGAAGGAGGGAGAACATGAGCAAGGAAGTCAGGACCACGAGGGGTGCACCCACCCACTGAGACAGTGGGGCTGATCTATTGGGAGCTCACCAAGGACAGCTGGACTGTGACTGAAAAAGCAAGGGATAAAACTGGACTCTCTGAACATGGCGGACAATGAGGGCTGATGAGCAGCCAAGGATAATGGCACGGGGTTTTGATCCTACTTCATGTTCTGGCTTTCTGGGAGCCTAACCAGTTTGGATGCTCACCTTCCTAGACCTGGATGGAGGGGGGAGGACCTTGGATTTTCCACGGGGCAGGGAACCCTGACTGCTCTTCGGACTGGAGAGGGAGGAGGAGAAAAGTGGGGGGAGGGGGAGAGGGGCGGGAGGTGGGGTAGGGAAATGGGAGGCTGGGAGGAGGCAGACATTTTTTTTTCTTTTCAATAAATAAATAAATAAATAATTCCATGAAGAAACACTCTTTTTCCTATGTTCTCCAGAAACAAAATGAGTGACATTTACAAAAGCTCAGAATTTATAGTCACCTACAAAATCTCCCCAGCACTTGTGTTTTGAATTACCCAGTGGAAATAATAGACAAACTTGAGAGCCGATAAATATCTAATACTAGAACTGTAAAATGGGTATTCTTCCACAGATCTGTTATGTGGGCACAAGACTTTCAAAGGCATCACACACACACACATACACACACAAATTACATTGATTACTAGCAGAAGTCAAAATATATTCTTTAAGCATATCTTATCAAATATGATTAAAATGACTTTTATTATAAAGAATGCTCTAAACCTTGATCAACTTGAAGGGTGTGGCAAAATCTATATTGCAAGTGATAGCACTTGATGTGACCACCCAAAAATGTATCAGTAAAACTTTCACAGCCAAAAGTCATACATGTGGCAACACACTTAGAAATAAAGATGGCAACATACATGTGACTATTTTCTTGCATATATTATTATAAATTGGATATGAAATGTCCTCCATAAGCTCATGTATTGAATTCTTGGACTCGAACTGGTTGGGGGTCCTGATTTGAGTAATGTTCAAATGGAAGTAGGGCCTACCTGGAAGAAGCTGGTCACTGGGACCATTTCCTTTATGGTTATGCCAAGTCTCTTGTTACCTCTAGCAACTTATTACTCCACACCATGTCTTCAAGAAGTGAGAATGCTCCCCTACTATATACTCCTGCTATTGTAGCAGAAGAACGGGAAATGGAGGAACATCAAGACTGAAATATGAAAAGAATCCAGTCAGTAGAGGATTAGAAACCCTTCCCCCAACCTGGGCTCCATACAGCAGAAAATGCAAGAGAAAAGACCTCAACCTACAACTACAGGAACATTGGGCACTATGTGGATAACCTAGGTCATGAAGTGACCTGATGCTTTTGGGTGTATACTTGTACCCCAGCTTTCTAACCAACTCCCATTTCTAATAGTGTTTTTCCTTTCTTAATAAGCTGTCCCTGTTTCTATTTCTAACCATGTCCCTATTCCAGGCTTCTTAATGTTTTGTTTTTGTTCTTGTCAGACTTTGTTGGGTATTCTTCGGATTCAGATTCATGCCTATGACACCACTATGGTGCCCTGCTCAAATTTCTGGTGCCATGGAGACAGAGAACTCTAAAACTGTGAACTAAAACACATCTTTCCTTGTTTACTCTTGTTCTGTTAAGCATTTTTTTAACTGTAGAAAGAAAGGTTAATGAGGTTGGAGTGATGACACACACAGACACACACACACACACAGACATACACACACACACAATTTAAAATCACTTTTAAAAACAATCTGGTGAACACAAATATAAATGTGAATCTGTTTCCCAAATTACAGGCATAGCTTGAGTATCACAGAATTTCAGAATTAATTATCAGAGTCTTTCCCCACCATGTTTTACTTTGCTTAAGTAACTCTGGTCTGCACATTATCTAATTTCAATTAGATTTGCATTTCCCTTTCTTTGTAAATAATAACAACAGCAAAAGCAGCGACCCCCTTTTCTGAAGTCACCTCTTATCTCTTTAAATTTCAATCCTCAAGTCAAGTGTATCTTCCTAGGTTGGAGAGGCTTGCCTCACCATTGAATGTGAAGAAGCACCATCTTCCTTGACTTGTTATTTGCTAAATAATTGATTTATTTTCTTCATCTCTGTGTCTGAGTACAAAAGTTCATGTTTGTATTCTTTACAGCTGTAAATGCAAAGCTCAGGCTTCTCAAGCAATATTTGGGAGAGAATGAACAGTGTAAGATGCTCAGAGAATCTTTCATATAGGATAATTAGAGAAAGTCTCTAAGTTTTCAAATTGCACATCTACTTATTTTTCAAGCATTATGCTTTATTTCACCTTAGTTGTTTTTTTAAGAATTCAATTGTAATCAATAATGAATTGAATAATGATTAGTGGTTATGTTGTATTAGGGATTAAGTGACAAGGTGAATGAGTACAGAGGTTTTTCCACCTTGTATTCTACCTGAAGTCATTTCGGTTTAACTAAACTTTGATCTCCTTGATAGGAAGCCCTGTGGAAAATTAATTACCCAACTCTGTTCTAGGAACCTGAGGTCAAGATGCCCTAAATTTATCTTAGCTTCTGTTAAACAGCTTGCTTGTGTAAAACCTCCCTCTGTAGCTGGCCAGGATGTGGTTTCTGCCTTTAATATCCTTACTCTAAGCATTTTTCAGTACACTTAGGTCCCAAATACTTGAGTATAGCCCCAACCAACTGCAATAAAGGCTTTCAATTGACTATAACTTTCACCTGAGTGGTTATCCCTGGTGAACTCCCAACAACATTATATAAAATATTGATAAATATTTCAGATACTATATATTCAAAGCATATTATAATTGGATTTTGAATATATACTCAGACAACTGTGAAATTAAACAACAAAATCTATCCTAGAGATAGAGAATACAGCACTGTGTTACCATGGGACAGTCAAAAGGAGGGAGACACTCGATGTGTCTGTAAGTTTTTAATTTTTTTATCTCTGTATACACCAAATATACACATGAAATATGCATATATGATAGGTTCATAAAAGACTGAACCAACACAATGTCTATCTACTAAAATGAGACCTGGCCTTTCTAAAACATATCTGAAGGTCAACACACCAGTCATTTACTTTAACAGTCTCACAGCACACATTATAATGAACAGTCATTGCTTTTCCATGAGTCTTTGCTTCTAAACATCCAAGTATCAATGGTTGATGAAGGAAAGGGTGTGTCTAATACTGAGGAGCACAAGCCTTACTTTAGGTTCTTCTCTTTGACTCTCACAAATTTAGAACTGTGCTCCAGACAGTATCAAGATGTCTCTCCTCAAAAGCAGCAACATGAACTCAACCCTTGGTTATAAAATTACCAAAATATTAAGCAGCATTTAAATTGCTGTATCATCCCAAGGTCATCGCTAGCAATTATAAATGATAAAAGAATTAAGAAAAGTAGTTAAGAATGAGTCCATCAGATTCTCCTCAGTACCTTTACTTTCTAAAAAACAAAAATGATGGATACATTGTGTGCCATGGCTTTTGGAGTATGCTAAAATACTGGCAGGGATCTACTCCTAAAAGTTCTGCTGTAAATTTTTGAAAGAAACAAAATAAGTTTCTTCTTTTATGGAGCTGAAAAACAAGAAGGAAGAGGAAGAGGGGATGGATAAGGAAGAAAGGCTAAGAGGCATGGAAGTGCCTGTTTCCTTGGAGTACCACAGTGCCAAAGCTCTAATCCCTGGATAGCATTTACTGCATAGCTTTGTAGAGAGATATCTGTGCTCCTGCCTAGACAGCGGACTGCTTGAGTAGAGTCCTACAGGATTGTTCACCTTCCCAAATTTCCATCTCTGAGAAGTTGACTAACCAACCTCCAGTGGCTTGAAAACATTATTTCCAGAAGAGTTAGACTTTGCAGGAAATCACTACTGAAACAGAGCTGGCAGGAAGCGCTTCATACCCTCCTGCCATGAGCGTCTCTGTCTATTTCAAGGGTGTTTCTTCCTAAATGAAATCTGAGAACAGACCCCAGGTGTTGACAGCCGGCTGGTTGTCTCTGGTTTCATCAACTCCAGAACTTTCAGTGTGGTTAGTGGCACAGGATGAAATTAATGCAAACTTTTCTTTCAGTGGGCTTAACACTAATAGTAAAGAAATCTTAAAATTAAAGCTTTATGGTTGTCAAAAATATAATGAAGTTAAAAGATGACAAAAGACATGAGATTTTTTTCTAAATGGTTTTGCCAGTGATCTATAGCATACACAGAAATTTAAGATGCTCTACAAGTTCATTTCATGTTATTCTTATAACTCTTCATCGGCAAACCTACAATAGGTTTGTTAATTAGTTATATCCTGAAAGAAAAACAGTTGTCTGAGTTGACCATGCACTTGTATTTTCCAAAATACTCTAGCAGGTTTACATGCATTCAGCTTAATTGTTTTACTCCTATTTCTTTTATGTAAGTGTTATAGGAACCATTGTGTTCTGTATCCAGCACTTCAAAAAAAATCATCAAAAATATGTCCATGATGGTCTTAGGGCTCTGATATTTGGCACTGTGTGAACATGAATAATCTTTCCTAAAATCATCATTTTTCAAGACATTTTAAAATATAAAAACCCTAACTGACCTGTAGCCCAAATGTGCTATTGCTATTAGGGAAAATGAGAAGTTCTTGTTGGTAATATTTGTCACTGTTCTAATGAGAGCTAGAGAGAAAGGTGTGATGAACAAACAAAGTTGTATTAAAAACCCTAAGAGTCATTAGAGGGCATAAGAATAAAAATGAGCCTGGAATATAGAAAAACTGGTCCTCAATGTAATGGAATGATGAGAAATTTCCCAAAATTCCCTCCACAAATTTACATTTGAAATCCTGTCCTGAATTTATAACATGATTCATGATTTAGAAACTGTTTCAGTTTATTTTTCCATAATTATAAAACTAATAACTTATCCATGGGGAAAGTGGATTACTATTTATAGAATAACCTTCATCCATTTTTCCAATCCTCAGAGATAACCTCCATGAGTATTGTTTTGTATTCATTCCAGATATCAATTAATATTCTTGTTCCATATAACTGAAGACCAATTATAATCTTTATGTCCTAAATGTATTTTACTTTTTCCAATATCATTAAAATATTTTAACATTTATATTATATTATATTTAATATATTTTAAGTGTGTTATTGAGTACTCAAGCTTGCTCAGTGTTGTATGTTTTCATATTCACAGATTCATGATTATTTTTTAAATCCTACTGATGGCTCATAATCAATAAAATCTGGAAGCAACAAAGACATCACTCAGTAATTGAATGGATAATCTCTGATACATTCAAACAATGTAATATTCTTCATCAATGAACAGAATGAGATATCAAGTTCACTGCAAAGGCCTATATAAATCTTAAATTCATAATGCATATTATAAGGAAATGGAGGAGAGATTCTGAACTCAATAACTTTAGAACAGACTGAAGTAAGTAAGACTAAAGACAAAAGGATGTACATAGGCGTGAGAATACATGTTTCCATGGGAGCATACATGAACAATTACAAAACCAGAGCTGAAAAGCTAAGTAATTCAAAGGCTACGTAAGGACCAGATATTTTTAACATTTGAACATAAAGTTACAGGAAATCTAAGGGACAATGAGATCCTGCATTAACATTAGAGACATTGAAATTAATTCATGTTCATCTTAATATAGACACAAACATTCATATAGAGACACATTGATGGTAGGCATGTGTAGAAGTTAGTATATGCACATCTCTACCGTTATTGTATCAGATGAGATACCTACAAGTCCTGAAACTCAAGAGCAACAAACATACCTACTATCCAAATAATTTGTTTCTAATGCAGTTAAAGTTCAAAGGGCTCCTGGGATAAATGGCTGATTCTAGAAATGAGGTAGGAAGTATAAAAGCACCACAGTGATTAGTATTTTTAAAAAAAAGACAGAAATCAGCTAAAAATAAAAGCTGGGACAATTTAGACAATAATATTGTATTATAACACAAAGTATAAAATTGAATATCTATATATCTAAAGTCACAAATAAGTGGCTAAATAACTTAGTCAATTCTGGAAAATATGTATATCTTTTACATAGAAAAACTATAAATAATTGATATAAATGCTTTAATCTTAAATAATTGATATAAATGTACACAAATAATTCACTGATCATTAAACACAAGCAGCTCACAGTGACTTTCTTCAAAGAGTACAAATATAGGAAGACAAGGAGTTGATATCCCTGTGGCCTTAGGTAGCAACGTGGGCCACAGATATCAACACAGAACCTACCTCGGGTGGTATCATGGACCCAGACATTGCGACTGGCCCCAGCCTACTGTGGCAGATCTGGGTGTGGCAGGTCCCAAGCAGCAAGCAGACCATCCACATCAGCCTGTTCCTCACCAACCTCACTTCTTCAGTCCTGCCTCTTTCCACAGCTCATGAACCAGCCTGCTTCTCTCTGTCTCCCACGTCCCCACCATATATTAGCTCTTCATAATGCTACCAGGCTACCCAGTGCAGCGAGGCTCCAGGCAGCCTGGTGGATGTCTTCAGCCAGCCTGGGCCGTGAGGACCCAGGTGGGCCTCTGTAATCATTTTTTAATTATTTAAAATGTTAATTTTTAAGGTGATTTTTTAAGCCCCTTGAGACACAAGTGGCCTGGCCCCTCCGCGAGGATCTCCAATCACCAGGTTCCACCCACATAATACTCTAACTGCTCTAAGTGCTGGACCCTGTCCCCAGCCTACAGAGTAAAAAACCCAATCTCTGGACTTAAAAATCCCACCAATCTCCACCCTGAAAATTTCCACCCACTTCCCAAGAAACTCTATATAAGCCCTGTATCCTGTTCAGGTTGCTGCTGTTTCTCTCCTTGAACAGAGGCCACTACCTCCTGGATTTTTCCCTCCCAATAAATCTCCTAAGTGGGGTTTGTTGCGTGATGTGGCTTTGTGGTATACCTTGGTTTCCAGCTGCCAGGATACCTTTCCATCCAAGCTGTAATGCTTCCAAACATTATCTCAACCATGTGATCTGGTTGAGCACCAACATGACAGACATCATGTTGATAAGTGCAGCCTTGACACCGCTCACTAGGAACAGTATTTTACCTCTGTGGTGTTCCTCTCCAAGGCATTTTAGGAAACATGGACCAGAGGACCTCAAATTGGTCACAAAAATCGTGGAAAGTCTGAGAAACTTACAATATCGATCAGTCTAAAAACATGGCAGCTAAATTTGGTGTTCTGGATGGGATCTTGGACAATTAAAGACTACTGGACAAAAAACTAAGGAAATCTGGATAAACTTCGCATATTAGTTAATATTAATGTATCAGTACTGCTTTTCTGCGATAGATATAGTGTAATAATATAAAATGTTCACAATAAAGGAGAATAAATGCAGTCTATATGAAAATTCTGTCCTCCCTTTGCAAGGGTTCTATAAAACTGCTCTAAACAAAATGTTACCCTGCAAAGCATTAGGAAGCAAAAACATTTTAATCCAAAACTGCTGTCCATATTTCTGATTATTTCCAGAGAACTAGAATTACTGGCTAAAACTACATTGATACTTTAGGCCTATATTGCTCAGGTGTTAGCCATTGGTTCTGCATTCATCAATGAGGATCCCTCGACAATAGCGCTAAAGTGGCTTGGATCTCAAAGCTTCCTTACAGAAGTCAACAAGGCAACAAATGCAATTTTAATCAATCTGGATTTAAAATAAATAAGAGGCATAGAAGATAAGAGCAATGCTACAAGAATCCCATAAACTCTGCCACATTTCGACTTTGGACTTTTTTTCCCAGTGATAGAGAATTGAACCTGAATCTTGTGCCCACTTGTCAAGCACTCAAGCCCTGAGTCATGCGCTGATTGGGGACATCTAGCTAACTACATGTGGGTTTTTCTAAGCCATACAGCCACAGGGGGCAGAGAGCAATGCCAGTGAGTTCAGAGGGAAACCAAACGAAGAACTGCACACAAGTCGGTTGAGTAGGCAGTAAACGGTAAACACCCCCAACTCTAAGGGGCATTTTTTTTCTTTTTTATTGATTTTATTGAGCTATACCTTTTTCTCTGCTCCCCTCCCTTCCTCTACCCTCCTCCTCAACCCTCTCCCATGGTTTCCTTGCTCCCAATTTACTCAGGAGATCTTGTCTTTTCTTCTTCCCATGTACATTAGATCCATGTATGTCTCTCTTAGGCATATAGTTTTATCACAGTGATATATACAAGAAACTACAGTACTACAGGAAAGGTGGGCAAAGAAGTGAGGGACAGGCAGGGATGGCAGCACTAAGTCATGATCACCGAGTCCTGGGGAAAAGAAAGGCACTGGCTGAGCCAGACCTGAAGAACTTTCAGGACTTAACCTGGAGTTGATTTCTCTCATTTCCCTAGGGTCCATTTTCTTCCCAATTCCAGTAGATTTTGCCCCGGTAGCTCTGTAACAGCCAGTACTTATACCATGTATTATGAATCTGTTAAGCAAGGGTCTTCCCCTGCCTTACCCGGAAAGGCAGCTGACAAGCACTTGCCAACACAACTCTGCTCAAGCCAATCAAATTCTGAAGGAAACACAAAAGTAGAAGGGACATGGTGAACTTCAGACTCTGAGAGGTGTTGGGTGAAGCTAGGGTATGAATCGTGCGTGGGGACAGAAGCAAGTGGGAGCCCAACTCTTTACAAGCCAAAGGAAAACATTTAGAACTAAGCTTGGTATTAGGGAGTCGCTGATGCCGGTGGAACGAAAAGCACAGCATGGTTTGAAAGTTAGAAAGAATCCCTCTGGGACGGCAGGGTAAAATTGCAAAATATGAAGACTTACATTTTTCTTTAACATGCGGATAGCTTGGATTTGACCACTGTCACTTCTCCACAGGATGATGTGATGAAAGTGTCATTATGAGTTGACATTTGAAGACGCTTGTACTTTTCCTTTGTATGTTTTACACAGATTTTGATGCTGTTGTTGTTACTTTCTTAAGAAGTGTAACAAAATAGTAGATTGAGACTTAGCAGTTTTGACATACTTATTACACTTTTAACTCTTCCTAGAAAGTTCACTTCTTCTTAACTCTAGAGTTACAAAGAGAGCAGGGCCTAAGACTATGAAATAAATGAAGAGGCCGAGAGCAAGGCGAGAAGTAACAGTTTTCAAACTTGGACAGTAGAATGATTGTGTGAACGGCTTTGAAAAACATTCAGAATGAAGTTCATAGCGATGGTTGAATGAATGAAGAAGAGTGAGAGAAAAGAGAAAAAAAGGGAGAACGATGCCCAGACAGCTAACTCACCTGAATTGAATATTTAAGCTGTTTTTATTCAGAGGTGCAACAATCTGAAAAGACAGTGGATTGGAGCCCTAAAGATCGGTCTTCTTTTTCATAATTAGCCAGCAGACTATGGAGAGGAGGAAACACAGTAAAAGCCAGTCATTCCAAAGTTTGCTTTTGTCTCTCTGGTCGGATGATCAGTCTTGTCTCTAACATATATGCCATTAGGGCTTTCCCCCTAGTTGTTTCCTTTTCTTTTTTTTTTTTTTATAAATTTATTTATTTATTAAAGATTTCTGTCTCTTCCCCGCCACCCAATTTCCTCCCCTCCCCCAAACAAGTCCCTCCCTCGTCAGCCCAAAGAGCAATCAGGGTTCCCTGCCCTGTGGGAAGCCCAAGGAACCCCCACCTCCATCCAGGTCTAGTAAGGTGAGCATCCAAACTGCCTAGGCTCCCCCAAAGCCAGTAAGTGCAGTAGGATCAAAAACCCACTGCCATTGTTCTTGAGTTCTCAGTAGTCCTCATTGTCCACTATGTTCAGCGAGTCCGGTTTTATCCCAGGGTTTTTCAGAGCCAGGCCAGCTGGCCTTGGTGAGTTCCCGATAGAACGTCCCCATTGTCTCAGTGTGTGGGTGCACCCTTTGCGGTCCTGAGTTCCTTGCTCGTGCTCTCTCTCCTTCTGCTCCTGATTTGGACCTTGAGATTTCTGTCCTGTGCTCCAATGTGGGTCTCTGTCTCTGTCTCCTTTCATCGCCTGATGAAGGTTAATATTCAAGAGGATGCCTATATGTTTTTCTTTGGGTTCTCCTTATTTAGCTTCTCTAGGATCACTAATTATAGGCCCAATGTCCTTTGTTTATGGCTAGAAACCAAATATGAGTGAGTACATCCCATGGTCCTCTTTTTGGGTCTGGCTTACCTCACTCAGACAAGAAATCATTGAGTCTACATTCCTCAGGATCGAGCCATTTGGGTGACTTCAACACTGCAGGTTAATTCAGCACAAACAAGCAGTGTGTTCATGAAGATTCTTGCCTGCAGTGCCCCGGTCCTTGTGCCTCTATCTAGAGAAGAAGGAGTCAGAAGGGAAGTAGTAACTCAGGTGCTGGATCCTGTGGCCTGAACACTAGCAAGCAATGGAAATGGGAAGAGACCAAGGTATGTGTTGATTGACAGAGTTTGAAATAGCTTTACACATTCCTCTTTTTAGAATTGGATTTTTAGGTTTAATTGTGTGTATGTGGGGAGTTGCTGAGGGCGGTGCCCACACAGGCCAGAGGTATCAGATCCCTGGGAGCTGGAGGCACAGGTGGCTGTGGGCAGCCAGATGTAAGTTCTGAGAAGTGAACTTGAAGTCTTAAAGAGGAATTGTATAGGTGTGTGTGTGTCTGTCTGTCTGTCTGCCTGCCTGTCTATCTGTCCATCTGTCTGTGTCTATGTGTAGCTTAAGGAAACAAAAAAAAAACTCATTTGGGGGAAGAAATCAGAATGAATGAAAAGATGGAAAATGCTTCATCCAGATGATGAAGACAAGGCAGGAGCACAAAGCTTTCTAGAGCCAAAGAAAGCAAGTGTATTCTCAAAAGGAAGGCCAGCAAGCCATGTCCAAGAAAAACAAAGACAGAGACACTCTTTCTTGTTCAATCTACCGTGAGAGCAAAGATCATTCCTGCGAAGCGGACTGTAGATGCTCCAGAAAATGTCAGTACTCCACTGAAGGAGTGCAGTTAGCAGGAAGGGCCCCAGGAGGAACCACGAAGGGAAATGTCAGCGCAGAATTCAGCCTCCTTGTTGAGAAAAGGAAGGGTTTCAAATTCACAACAGAGCAGAGGTAGACAGGAATTGGCTCCTGTTAGTGCTATCTGCCGTAAAAAGAGAACATGATCAAGAGTGTTAATGTTGAGCTTCTTACACAGGAGAGGTTCTCGCTGGCTCGCTTTCCCATCTCTGTCATAATTCTTGCTGAAACCAGTAATTTACAGCTTGAAAATCCACCTGAAAGGCCTGTGTAATGTTATGTATCATCTGTGCAGCTTCTCAGGTCTAAAGAGATGCTGTCTGTCTCTTGGTTAAGAATTTTCTTTGTTGGAGGGAAACTTTTTACTTTGATGAGGTCCTATTTGCTGGTCTTTGGCCTTATTTTACGAAAGAATGGTATCCTATCCAGACAGTGCTCAGCTATGCCCATGTCTTGACATGTTTTCTGTTTGTCTTCGGGCCATTTCGGAGTTTCAGGTCTATCAATAAAGCCTCTGATTCATTTGGAGTTAATTTTTGTTCAAAATGAAAGACAAAGATCTAGTTTCATTCTTCTACAGGTGAATATCCAGTTTCCTTAATACCGTCTGTTAGAGCAGCAGGTGCCCCTTTCATCATCTATATCAAAAATCAGGTGGCTGTGGCTGCTTGGATTTATGCCTGAATCTTCTATTCTGTTCCATTGATCTACGTGTCAAGAAAGATGAATTCTTGAAGGAAATGGCATTGAACTTATATCAAATCCAACTTCTCTGATTATGTAAGTCATAGACATTTAAAACAAGGGTATCAGGAAAAGATGGATGGGCTTTATGTCACAGAGAAAAGGAAGAATTTGTCAGTCTGAAAAATAAGATGTAATAAGGAATTTAGAAGGAATAAGACTTTATTCAGTTATGAAGTCAAGATGATGAATGATTCCTGAGAGACATTTGTGATGTTTTAAGGATGGAATGATATGAGGAAAGAAGGGGAAAAAGGGAGGGAAGAAGGGAGGGCAGGAAGGAAGGAATGAGGGAGGAGAAAGAAAACAAGAAGAGAAAAAAATAAGGCTGTTTAAAAAGTAGGCACTGATTTCCCAGTGTGTTTCTGTAGCAGTCACTCAGAGAGCCATTCTGTACAGTGGTTGAAGCAAAATCACAAGGTAAAATCAGCACAAGCAAATAAATAAATACCAAAGACAAATTATTTTCAGCCTTAGCTTCTGGTTTCTGCCTAGGGAGCTATCTTACAAATTTCCATTATACCAAAACAATGACCTGACAGTTTTTAACTCCTGCACCAAATAGTCCATACAGTAAGGGGCACAATGTCTGAATGCCTAAGGAAAGAGGATTTTACAGCTACAAAATTTCTCACGTTTTAGCTTAATAATCCATCTCAATATATGTCAACTGGGATATAAGGATAGTAGTCTTCTTCTCCCCATCAGAAAAAAAAATCCTCTAAGGAAAACTTTCACTCATGAAGTTTATGCCTTGGCATTGGGGCTTGTGAAGGTTTTCTATCTTGAGAAGCCAGATATGAGAGAAATTCCTATGGGAAAAAGTGAGCATTTACCAGAATTACTCCCCAGAGTTTATGCAACAGTTTACCATTTAAAGTGATGGAAAGAACAGGAAGAAACCAGACTGCGGAGATGACTACGTCATTAAAGTGTTGGTCACAAAAACATAAAGAGTTGATTTCAAAAACATATTAAAAGAATGATTTCAAATTCCCAGAACTCATAGAAAAAGGTGGGAGTGGCAGGAAGTACCCAAAAGCCCAGTGCAGTCCTGGCAGAAACAAGAGGATCCCTGGGATATGCTGACTAACCAGTCTAGCTGAATCAGCAACCTCCTAGTTTCACGGGAGTTCCTGTCTCCAAAATAAGATAAAACACAATTGATAGGCTATCCGATGTTGATCTCTGGTTTCAGCATGCATTTGCACACTTCTACCCACATATATGAGCACGCCCACACAAGAACACAAATGCATGAAAAAAGAAAGGGGAGGAACCAAGAAATGCATTACTGACCTGGAGAACATTCTCCAGATTAAGTACAGAATCCAAATTCTGTTCCTGGCACACTATGAGCTGGTAGCACAAGTTTTGACAAGTGAATATAGGGCTGTGAACTCAGTTTCCTCCTCTGTGAAGTCAGTAAGTTGATTCACGTTCTTATTACATTTTGTTCCGATTCTAGTTTTCTTCTTTCTGCTCATAAAAAGGTTAAAATTGGGTGAAAAGAAAGGTAAGTAGCTAGGGAGACATGCTTTGAGACCACTGCTAAGACCAACAACCTTCAAGAGTTTTGAACTATGTTCAAAGAGTAGCAATTTCCCCACAAGAACACAGTTCCCAGGCTGTTTTAGCCAACTAGATATTTTCATGGAAATAGGTTTCCCTGCAGAAATCATTTTCTGGAGGAAAATTAGAATCAAAACAAAACAAACAGAATAGTTTCTATTTTTATTTTTTTTACATGTAAAGGATTCTCAAACTTTATAGACAACATGTTTTCATTCCATTGAATTTCGTCAACTAGACTCATATAATTTTAAGAGAAGCATAAAATTGAATGGGATGTAATTCCTGTCTTTAAAGACCCCATTATATAGAAGAAACAGAGATATATAATTCATAGGGAAAGTAAAATCAAATAAATGTCCATGCTAAGGGATTGATTGGTCATTACTGGGGTCTTTTGATGGAGAAGCCGCACCTCTCCTTGGTCCTATAAAATAGTTACTTCTCAACTAGAAAAAAGAAGGTGGTGATAACTTTGTGTCGTTGGAACATTGTAATTTTAAAAGATGTGGAAATAAAGAGAATGGGCAAGAAAGTGCTTTAAAAGTAATCAGAAGTTGCCAGGCGGTGGTGGCACATGCCTTTAATCCCAGCACTTGAGAGGCATAGGCAGGCAAATCTCTATGAGTTTGAGGCTGCCCTGGTCAACAAGAGCTAGTTCGAGGGCAGCCAAAATTGTTACACAGAGAAACCCTGTCTCGGAAAACCAAAATAATAATAATAAGTCTATAATTTTATGTAGTTTGAAATAAATATTTTCAACTTATTGAAACTTGTCCTTGTGTTTATTAAAATAATGATGGCAACATTGGTCAGCACCCTCTATTTTGGACTCAGGATGAAATGATGTTCAGTCACAGCAGAAAAGATAACAGTGCTTTTGTTTTTGTTTTTTACAATTGCCATCTATCTTAATATTATATAAAATTCAAAATACAAAAAGGAGTCCCCTTGTAAGCAAATCACCATGGATCAAAGAATCAAATACAAGGTTCTTAGCAGCATAAATATGCTTTCTGTAATAAGACAAAAAATAAATTAACAAGCATTATATAATGCTCTTAGAATTTCTAAGAAATGTCAAATACATCTTAATAAAAGTAAATAACAATTATTGTCATTATTTTAATATATGAAAGTCCACGCTCAGAACAACTAAACCATTTGCCTGAAGTCACTCAACAAGTCACTAGAATTTAAATATCTAGAATTTTAAACACATATTCTTATCCTAAATTTAGCGCTTCTTTATATTGTTTATCAAAAAAGAAAAAAACACTTTTATTATCATTTTTATATTTATATACCAAGAGAAACTTACAATTTTACTGAACTATCACACTAATTTCAAGGACGATCAGCTTTTATTTATTTAGAGGTTCCCTAGATCATTGGCACTCAGATAGGCTTGATCAAGATTAATCTGTACAAATCATAAAGACAGAGATCAAACCTAAAACACATCACTCCCAGAATCAAGAGCCTTCTCTGATTCTTTATCCCAGTACAATCTGTGTTCTGGGATAAACAGATGGTTTCTCTTCTTAACCACCTTCACTTTGAGGGAGAAGCTGAGGACTGAATTTTCAAACTCCTTCTGCATAAATAGTTGTGTATCTACTAAGTGAAAATCTTTGTCACTTCCCCATCATGGCAAAGGAGTCAGACATGAAGGAGCGCTGCCACTATGCATGTCCCTTTGGCTCTTTTCTATGAAACAAAAAAAAAGGAAAAAAATATCTAAACAGTTTTTTTGGTGTTGATTTGCCAAGAACTTAATTCTCCTTCTAATATGTGCCCTTTCTAAAATAATCACCCAGAAAAGAGTAAAAGTCAGTGAATAAATTCTTTAGCCTTTCTAGAAAACACTCACTTAGATGTACATACCAAGAGGATTTTATTCTCCCACACACACACACCCCATGGTTGTTTACCAGCAAGCATCCATAGCTGTGTTTCCAAGTATCTGCCCTGATGAGTCATAAAAGATTATCCAGGACAATGATTGTGGAGTAAAAGGAAATGTGGGGCTAATATGTCAGTCCAACAAAGATAAATATCCCAGCACCACCTCCATACTTCAAGAGAGGACTGTTGGCTATACAGCTCCTGACATGATAAATTTTATGACCAAATGTGAGGGCATTTCATAACCCCAGGTCTACTATGGATGATTGGTCCTTCTCTGATGGGGTCAATTGTGATAAATTGCCCTGTTGCACTCTCTATGAAATATGACATTTCAGGTTAGTTCAATACTCTTTGAGGTGTATGCACCAGCTATCCTGAAGGCATTTTCTACTTGGAAGGGGAAGGGTGGTACCAGGTATGCCCTTCTTGTGTCCTTTATTACTTCATTAGCGATGAAAAGGAGGAATTTTGATTCTCTTTTCCAGAAATACTGTGGGAAGATTTCCTTCCTAAGTGGCAAGAGACAGAGGGCATTGTCTAGGCAGAGCAAAAGAAACAATAAGGTAGCCTGTTCAATTTCTTGCATCTTTTGCTAATCTGCTAGGGCGGAGTCAGCACTCTTTTTTCCTTTGTGTTATCATTGCTCACCTGTAGAAAGCTGGGCAATCAATGAACTGAAGTTATGTATTTCTCCTAGCAAACTGTTACTTATCCGGACCAAATAAAAATGATGATTCTGCCCACAGTTACTCAAATGCCTTGCATTAGGGAAGAAAGAAAATGTCTGTATACTGATCTAGATGTTTAGCCTTTCAAGACTGATTTATGAATGACGGCAATACTGCAAAAGCATGCTGCCGGCAGGTGAATGTCACAATAAACTCCAATTAATTCCCATATGGGCACAAAGCACACTGTCGTATTTGAAACCCTGTCACAAAATGATTATATGATGTTGGACTAAACACTGGACAAGTTATGAACTTCTCTGGGACTGGCTTTCTTAATCTGTGAAATGATTAAGCACATCCTCCCAAATGCTCGTCCATCCACTGCAAAGCTTCTTAAAGTTAGTGCAACAGTGTGCTTGAAGGTGCACAGACTCAGGAGTCAGACGTCTAAGTTAAAGGCCTGGATTTTTTACACACTAGCTAAGCAGACAGAAGTGGTACATTTAACATCTTCTGTGAAATAGACACAATCACAATAGCCTTTATCATCTGGAGCTGAAGATTAAATATGGACATATATGTGTATATATATAATATGAGTATATATATAATAACATATGGGAAATTTTAAGTGTTCAGTAAGCGTTATTTATTAATGCCCTAGGGTAGTATACTATATATATATATATACATATATATATATATTAAACGAAGCATTATAAAACTGGGAAGAGTAGTGTAAGCCTATTACTCCAGCACTCAGAAGCTGAGGCAGAAGAATCTCCACAAGCACAGGAGCAGCCTGGGCTACAAAGAAAGACCTTGTCTCAAGTAGATAAGTAAACAAACTAAACCACCTCTGCAATAAATAGTGTTCTATGTATGAAAATAATTGACCATGCTTACTGATTCTCCTTCACCTATAATTGGATTCCAACAAATAAAAAATGGCTATCAACAAACAATAGGGAAAAACTGTTGAGACTTAATATTTATCAATAATTTCCATCTTATTTATTGATATATATTATCACCATTCTCATAATTGTGAACACCAAACATCCCTCCTTCCCTTTGATCAGTCATAGGCCCACACACACTCAGAATTCAATAATTCAGATCTCTTCGGATCCAAATGCTCAGCTTCCTCCTTATTCACCCCATAGAAATACAAATACCCAAGAGACACACGTAAAGTTTCACTGATTACGATGTGCTTGAAGATGAGAATAACAGACTTAGGAGAGTGAGTTGTATTTGTATTTTTGTACTATGTATGTAAGTTGTACAGCTTTTGCTCATTGATTCATACAACCTACAATATCAGGCCCAGAACAGGCTCTGCAGTAGGACCCAAATACTGTTGTAATGCATCAAAGTCTCATCGAAACTCAAATTCAGGCAAATTTTCAATTAAAATCCTGTGCTTACATGAAACTATGTTCATTCTGGATACAAAGAATTACTTACATAAAGTATGTTGTTAACTGTCTTCCTTTCTTAGAACGTTATTGTGGTCTACAGATACTTTTTCTCAGCCATGCCTTTGTATTACCAATGCTATTGGCGCTGCTGACTACACAGTCTCAAAGGCATCTTCCTGTTCTAACGCTTGAGGAAGAAAGTAAAAAATAACTTCATGATTAGGATTTAAGGAAATAGGAACAGGCAGGAAACATAATGCTTTGTATTAAGGAATGACTACAAGAATGTACACAAAATTGATCACTTCTGAACAGTCAGCTTGTGGGTGCATTTTAGTGCTATCTTAAAGTAGTGTCTGTCTCCCGTATCCTATTCCTGGACAGTTTTTATACGTGCTGCCTAAAGAGTTAAACGTGACCAGGTTTCCTGGCAAAGCACATCCAGAGAAATTATGGTGACTATTCCTTACTCCCCGTTGATGGATGGCTCAACGGGAGAGCAACAACTGACATATAATGGTAAAAGTTATAGACTTTAGAGCGAAAAGTCTGACTTTTCCTGTTGGTTATATATTCAACCACAAACAGCTCGTCTATCCTCTCTAAGGCTCATATTCGGCATTTATCAAATCCAGAGCTTCACAATTGGCAGGCACAGTCCTTGGCTGTCTATGTCCATCAGCACATGAGAGTCACCACCGCTCTTAATTTTCCAGATGAGCAATTGGAGACTAGTAGAAGTTCAGAAGAATACAAGAAGTATACATAATAAATCTCCAAGTTTCCCCATTCATCTTGTGGTAATTGTACTGTTAGATCATTCTAATGCCTCACCTAGATTTTAGAGTATTGTTGCCTAGGTAACTATAGTAACACAGACAAAATAAATGAATTAGAATAAACACGGTCTTCTTAATTTTAGATATAGAGGTGAGAAGCCCTTGCTCCGTAGTCCCAACTTTAGCTAATCATCACATCCTGTGGGTGTCCTATTCAGCAGTGGATATTTCAAGTATGGCCCCTGGAGGACAGCAAGAGCTCAGTGGGTGTAGCAAACCTTTCAGTGAATGATGCAAGTCCATCTGTTCAGTCACAAAGATACTTGGTCCCACTGCCAGGTTATTAAAAGATTCACAAAGCCATGTAGTTTGCCAGTTTGGGGCTATAGGTTGATTAAAAATGCAAACCAGTGTGGTCACCTCGTTATCCTTTGGTTCCATCTTATTGCCATCTGCTCTGACTTAAATACGGGGACTTCTGGCTAGGAGAAAATTACAAAATAAGAGGAAAATCAGTGCCCCTTTCTTGCCCATAATCTGGGCAGGAATTAAACAGAATTGTTTAATTCTGTTTAATTAAACAATTAAACAGACGTAGTACTTGCATCTTTCCTTTGTGCTTATTAAGACCTTCTCTCCCTGCTTTTTCTTCACTAGACCTCCTCATCCCCTTCCTATACAATGCCTTTTCCCTTCTTCCTTTAGAATATAAGAACTTCAGCCAGGGGAAGGAAACCAATATCAATATCCAATTACTAATTAATATGCCTTGCTGACTTTTCCTTCTAACAAACTAATATATAACCCAAGGGTAGTTTATACAAAAAGATATAATTGTGGCATATTTGGTGTTTAATGGGTTAAATTCTACAGAATGAGGCTAAGGATGTTCTCAGCAAGCTTTGCATTGTTGCTTTTCAAAGTGTAAAAAAATAAATCATCAAAAGAAAGTCACAAGCAAAAAGAGAGCCATAACTGTTTATTCTAATGCTTGACCCAGTGGTGTCTTTAAAGGCAGGCCACTGTGTAAGAAGCAGGCCTACAGACAAAAAATCCTTCAAACATCAAGTTTTAAGTCTTTGTTTTACACTATGAGATTAATTACTTTTTTCCAAATGGTACACAAACCCTCCCCCACTTCTTTTAAGTTGTGTATAATAGTTTATACTTAGTCATTTAATTCAATCAGTTCATACTTCATAATGACTATGAAAATAACACAGTGTTTTACACTCTGAACTTGAAGGAAATTTCCATACCTGCTCTATAAAACTGCATTTGGCTACCATCTCAACTTGCCAGATTTATGACCTGCAAGCTTCCATGACAATAAGCAGCTGTCTTGATTTTTTTCTGTCCATGGCAATGGTGATTAGGGAGAAATTAGTAAGTGTTTGGCTTTAAAATACCATGTTGGTCTTCTGAGACTATACTAAGAAAAGAGAAAATTTTTTCTGTTTCCTTCAGATCAATTTTTAACAAGACTCCAGACTGACATAAATTTTCAACCAGATGGGACCACTTAAAGACCAGGATATGATTTTTTCTTATGATTTGACATAACATTGCATTTTAAACTACAAGACCTAAAGCACCAGTGAATACATATTTAATAAAATGTTTAATGTAGAGAATTATGCTAAACTTTGTCAAGAAAATAAAAATAAGACAGAAGTTTATTTTCAATTTAATTTCCAATCCTGTTACGCTATCTAGAGAGATAGATGATGATGATTAATGATGATAGTAAATAGATCATATACATAAAGATGATAGACAGAGAGACAGACAGATAGATGATAGATGAATAGATGATAGATATAGAGAGAAAATAGTTGAGTATAAAGAATACATGGATCTATGGGAAGAAAGATATACATGGGTATAAAGAATAGATACATAAGAGATGGGTAGCTGAATGAATAGATATAGAAGATAGACATTTAGAATCAATGGTATAATTAAATTTAAAGAAAGTTATATACATGTTTACATAATATTTGAGAGGCAGAAAAGATAAAGCATAACTCATAATATAAGTAGTACATAGATACAAAATAGGCAAATACTAAGATGTAAAGTGGAGGCCATAAAGGAAGAAGGGATCCATCAGAGAAAAATTTAAATATCTAACCTCAAAGCTCCAATAGCCCTCATCCCCAGCCTAGAATGATGGCAAATTTCAACGGAGGGAGAGGAAGGGGTGGACAGAGCAGAGACTGACAGAACTCAGATAAACCCATCAACCTGAGAAATATTAAGAAACTGTGTGGAAATGATAAAGTTTCAAAATGTTTAATCCCTTGTGAATCAGACAAAGGAATATAGGTTTCATGTCGCAATTTTTAAGAAGTGTTTCATGATATTTAGGAGCACACAGCTAGCTTAAAGGAAAATAGCTTGGAGGTAAGAAAACTCATGAAATGAAACTTCATAGCCAAGGGATGTGAGTACCAGGAACCTTTTAATATGCTACCAAGGTGGCTTCAGATCCCGCTCACTAATTTTGATTTGTCAAGGAATTTCGCTTCTTTTTGACCTCATAGTGTCTTCGCTTCCTGTTTCAGCCACCATGCCTGTCACATGTTGCCATGTCATCTCCATTGCCAAAGACTCTAACCCTCTGAAACCACATGCCAACATGAACTCTCTTTTCGGTAAATTGCCTTAGTCTTGGTGGTTTATCTTCAGCGGTGGAAAAACAACTAATACCCTGTGTTGAATTTGAAAATACGATTGAAAATCTCCATGGCTTGGCTTCCTTGTTTTAATGCAGAACTTGCAACAAGGATAGCGTAAGAATAAAATGCCACTAAACATGTAAATCTCTGAAAACTGGCTAGTGCAAATTAAACTCTTAATGAATGTTTTGATATCTTTATCTAGTCTCATGACCCCTTATTTCTTACATGGTACTAATCAGATTTATCCGGATTTCATGTTTTCACAATCGCAAAAGGAAGGGATGGTAATGAATTTTAAAGGTTTATTTTATTATTTTTAATTATATGTATAGGTATGCTGTTGCCTGTCCACAGGTATGTGCATGCCGCGGAGGCCAGAGGCATTGGATCTCGCTGGAGCTGGAATTACAGGCAGTCGTAAACCACCTGACAGGGATGCTAGGACTTAAATCTGAGTCCTCTGCAAGCACAATACACAGGCTTAACTGACAAACCACCCTCTCCAGTCCCAGACAGTCTCATTTATTTAAAATTCTTGTCCAGAAGTGTCTGAGCTGTACTCTGACTATATAAAATGTTTAAAGTATAGATTGAGAAGGTATTTTTTGGAGGTGGGATAACTAGTATTTCTCACTGAACAAAACTCCTTTTCCAGAAGAGAAGAGATGCAGTAAGTTCACTGCATACCTAGCAGTAAACCACGGATAGCCATGGTATCGAACACCGCTGCAAACAGAGAAGCAACCACTGCCCTATGTCCTTACAGAGAATCTAGGAATCTCTCTTGGCTGCAGAATAATCCACATCAGTATTACCGTAGACCATATAAGGACATTTTATTCAGGTAGCTATCTTCACTTGACTATATTGCTGACATAGTTTTCTTCTTTTCTCATTCTAACCTGGTCTGTGTATTTTCTGAAAGAAACTTCTGCATTCGTGCACCACAATAGCCTCTTGAGTATATCGTACATTTGGAATTTTAATCCCATGATAAAAAATGCAGTGTGTGTGTGTGTGTGTGTGTGTGTGTGTGTGTGTGCGCGCGCGCGCGCGCGCGCATGCTCATCAAGCCAAAAAGAGAACTGGTCCATTTGTGTTAGCAGGGATTCAGTTCATACATAGACTGACTTGGTCCAACAGTGAAAAACCTCAGTGACAGAGTGATGAGTGCCGGCTTCAAGCTCAGCAATCTAGTTGTTACCTGTGTCTCTCTCTTCACAAGATACTTTTCTGAACATCTGTTTCCTCATTTATTCCTTTATCAGTGACAAGATATTGTGATGAAATGGGATAATTAGCCAAAACCCTTCACAACAGCTGATGCAATCTAAAATGTTATCAACGTCCTTATTCTGCTGTGCATCAGGCCGATGAGTGCACTGGTCAAGGTGAGGACATACTTGACAATGCTAGGGAAATACAGCTGGTGAAATGAGGGATGAGGGAACCGCATTATTACATGGAAACTCAAATATGCAAGCAAATAACAGGAGGTGATAGTATATGAAAGTCAGTTCAACTTCCTAAATCTCTGTTTCTATTTCGAGTTTACTGGGTTAATGCATACGGTTTATAGTAAAGTCAATGAAGATAGTGAAAACTCAAAGGAGTATTTTAAGATCTTGAAAGGGAGTTGAGTTTTTGGCTCATTGTATTATCAAAGCAGAAATGTTACTATCCATTATGGGGATTCCTGAATTTCTACTAATTTTAACACTCGTTTTAACATTACCCATATCTTTTTACATGGTAAGGGTTTTGCCAGCGTGTCGAAGTCTTTCTTTGTATTTTCTGATTTATTGTTGAGGAGCATCAGATTTGCTGTTGACACAATCTGCCTTCTCTACCTTTGCCAAGCATTCTGAACAGCTGTATTTTTCTTGACCTATTTCCAGCTAGTTGAAGCTGGTATGGCGAGCATTTTAATAAACATATATATCAATTGTCTTCTACCAGCAAAACAATTTCTGTATTTCTATATGGTTAGATACTTTAAGATTATATGCATTTATACTATTATTTTATATATTCATGTACCTTGTGTTTGTGTGTATGCAATAGAGCATGCACATGTTCACATGTACACACATGCCACTGTTCTTTGTGGAGGTCAGAGGTCAATTTGTGTGTGAGGTGGTTCTTTCCTTCCACCAAAAATATCCTAAGATCAAACTAAGGTTGTTAAGCAGGGCAGCAAGCCCCTTTACCTCCTGAGCCATCTTGCTGGCCCAAGGTTATTTTTAATTCTTTAAGATGCATTTGCATTTGTGCTTAAATTCTTAATTTAATTTAAATACTTAATGTAATTATATCTTACTTTAATTAAAATAACTGAAAATTGGACTTAATTTGAAATAAAGATTTAATTTCCTTTCAAATTGAAACTCAATTTAATTTAAAATTAAAATTTAATTTAATTTAAAATTGTGATTATTTCACTGCTTTCTAATGTGATTTAAATTTTAAATGGCTACAGATACAAACTAAGAGTAGATATATCATTTGAGATGTTGGCAACAGAATATTAAAAGTGTTGGAAGTTAAAATAAAAATGCAAAATGACATTCAAAAAACTTACAACTCCATATCCAAAAGAAGCAACTGAAACAAACCTAATATGTACAGAAAGTCTAAATGTTCGCTGGGAGATATTCTTATTAAAACTAATCATTTTCTAAATCCCTTGACCATTTGCAGCTACCATAACAACCTTAGTGGAATTCATACCCTCATGAAAATCACAGCTGTTTTCTCCTTTATCACAGATAAATTTGTTCATTAAAAGTTACAATATTGGTCAACAGAGTATCAAGGGTTTCCATCCATTTCTTAGGCAATTTTCCTACATCCTGACAGCCAGTATTTAAGACAAAATCTGCTGAAATACTGATGATTCTTTCTAGCTACTGTTTCTGAGAATGTGGGCGAGAGATTTCCAAATGGGAAGGCCAGCACAGTGTACTATACAAAGTTTTATTTACATGTTTATATATCACCACATACTGAGATAAATGAAAATTTTGTTTTGAGTGCATAGATCAGAGAAATGAAACAATTATGTTTTGTTCCCAGACATGTCATGTTCTAGAACAAAGCTCCCTTTACCATCCTCCTTTCTCTCAGCTGAGTATTGTCTTCCAAGAATTTTTTTGATCAAGGCAAACAGGAAACACCAGTTTCTGCTTTCTCAGTATCTTTGGGGTTAACCTACTCACATATCCAGATTTTGAAATATGCTACACTCTAGCCTCTCCTACTCTTTAAAAGAAGAGGTGAAATTGTTTCTTTTAGAAAAGCAAGATGATACACTAAACAGGAAAAAATATATATATTTCAGTAAGTACATGAGAGAAAGGCCAGCAAAACAAACAATATCTGCCTCTTTCCGGCAAAATTTCACAATTTTGTCTCATTATGTTGAAGCTATGCTGACTGTTTAAAGAAGTACTGTCACCAGTGTTTGTGAGAAAACGTTACTAAAATACATATTTACACTATCTCATTTCAAGGGCTATATAAATCCCTATTTATTTACTGAAAAGCAATGTCATCCTTCTCAATAATTGCATTCCCATTCTGTAATAGAAAACACTTTTTAAAAAGCCAAGAAAATTTGGAAGGAGCACAGAACAGCACCACAGATTGTGTGTAGGTGGCCAGTGCGGGGAATTGTATGCCGGTAGGGAGGAGAGAAGATGGGGAGGGAAGCATAGCCCTAAGTACATTCATTTTCTTAATTTATGCCACAAGACAGAATTATTTAGTCACACCTCTGTATTTAATGCAGAATCGGTGATGAGGCAATCACCAAGATGTAAATCAAGCCTCCAAGGGGAGAGAAGGTCTCCTTCTCAACCATCTCTCTGTGTAGATAAGGATGTAACCGGTATTTCACATCTGATGAGATGCAAGCATTGGGGATTTATTTTGAGCAGCAGGCCCTACAATGGCCCTTCAGTTACCCACTGTCAAGGGGCGCTTTCCAGCGAATCCTATGGCTGTACCACTGACTGCTTCCTATGAATATTAGCAAGCTGATTTTCTTTTCTCTAAAACTATTTCATCACCTGCAAAGTGAGCTATCTTGATGATTTGATAAGCAGTGTACATGTATGGTAATCAAATCAGTCCCTTTCAACTACCATACAGTAAATAATTAATAATTGCCTTCTATTATTAATCCTTTCCCGGGATCTGTTCACCTTCATCCAAAAAAAAAAAAGAGCTCAGTTTTTTCCTTGGGAAGTAATATCTGACTCCATGGGGGCTTGGATGGTTTACCTGCACCCTAAATCCATATGTATACATACATATGCTCCAAACCTGTTCAGTATGAACTACGACTTCTGCTATGACCTGAATGGGCCCTGAATTCATGTATGAAAAACATGATCCTCAGGACAACTGTTGGGAGGCATTAGGATCATAGGGTCATGTTCTCATAAGTGAATTTATATCATTATCAAAGAATGCTTCCCCAAGTGCTGGAATTCCCAGCATGCTCCACCACTTCCGGCTCAACCTAATTTGAGTATCAAAAATTATCCACGAATATTGAAGATAAATGAACTAACACTAAATTTTGCATAAGCCAGTTTGAATTAGATCTCAATAACTTCGTTTACTGGATTGTGTGTGTGAAGTGTGGTGTGTTAATGTGAGTGTGTGTGTGTGTGTGTGTGTGTGTGTGTGTGTGTGTATACGTACCTGGGGATGGGTGCTCATGTATATATGAAGCCAGAGATTGGTGTCAGGTTTCTTCCTCCATTACTCTCAACATTATTTTTTGAGACAGTCTCACACTGAATCTCAAACTCACCAGTGAGCTAGACTGGCCAGACAGCATGCCTTTGGCTCACCCGCTCTCCATCCCCTGTGCTGTAATTAGAGAAGTGTGCTGCCAGTGCCACATTTAGGTGGGTGCTGGGATCTGAACTCATCTTCATGCTCGCATGTTGTCTTTGTTTTGTTTCTTTTGCTATCATAAAAAAAAATAGCCTGGCAAAAACAACTTAAGGGAGAAAGGGCTTATTTTAACTCATAGTTCCAGGTTACAGTCCATCATGGAAAAGTCATGGTGGGAGAAACCTAGGAAAACTGATCTTAGTGCATTCATGGTCAAGAAACAGAAATGAATGGACTGCCGCACTCACGCCTGTGTTCAGCTCACCCTCTCCACTCTTACACAGCTCGGATCCCCCTTCCTTGAAAACAGTGCCACATAAAATGGGTAGGTCTTCCCATTTCAATTATGGTAATCATGATATTCCCTCATAGACATCCTCAGATAGCTTAACTTTCTTCCAGGTGAGTCTTCATTGCATCATCTTGACGATTAAAACTGTCACACATGGTAAGTACTTTAGTGTTGGTCCGTCTCCGTAGCTCCAATCTCAATAATTTAATAATAATCAAAGTAAAAGAGATCATCAATTTGAGAGGAAGACAGAGGATGTTAAGACAAGATGGGATAAGATAAGATAAGGTGAGGTAAGATGGGATGAGATGAGATAAGATGAGAGGGCTTGGAGGGAGGGACCATGAGAAATGTTGGAGAGGGATAGCAATGTAATTATATTTTAATTAAAGATAATATTTAAACATAGAGATATTTTGTGTAGTTCCTGCTATTCACCTTCCCAAAATAAATTGGACCAAAATTATAAGCAACAGTAAATGGGATTACAGACTATGCATTATTTAGTCTCCACTTACTTTCACTTTGAAAGGGGAAGTTTATGAAGATAAGCAAATTTTCTAAGCTCACACAAATTGTTTTATTTTTAAAAGTTAGCCCAGCCATATGGTTCAGCAGGTAAATGTACTTGCCACCAAACCTATATGTTTGATCCCCAGGTCCTATATGGTGGGAGGTGTCTTCTGACTTCCCATACATGTAACATAACATATGAAAGATTGTACACAGATACTTGCAGATACACATACAAAATAGATAAATTCATGTTGGAGAAGGCTGCTTGTTGGTTCTCAGCTGCTCAGCCCCAATATAATCTTATTTAAATCACTACTTGGCCCATTAGCTCTAGCTTCTTATTGGCTAACTCTTACATATCAATTTAAGACATTTCTATTAATCTGTGCATCACCATGAGGTCGCGGCCTACCAACAAAGTTTCAGCATATATGTCTCCAGTGACACTACATGGCTTCTCTTGACTCTGCCTTCTTTTTCCCAGCATTCAGTTTAGTTTTCCCTGCCTACCTCTATTCCCTGTGCAGGCCCAAGTTGACAGTTTCTTTATTAACCAATGGTATTCACAACATACAGAGGGGAATTCCACATCAAATACACAGAAAAACAAACAAACAAATAAATGTAGAAAGAAATGTATCTGAAGTGGCTTATCCAAATAGGAATAAGAAAAAGTCTCCTGAATCCTTTTTTTTTTGAAATTTGAAAATGAACATATTCACAATTCTCTAAAAAAGAGGGAGAGGAAAAAAAAGAAGACAATGAAGAAGAGGAAGAAGAATAATGTGAGGTTCCCCTCTGTGTATCATTGGTTAATAAAGAAGCTGCTTTTGGCAAATAGCTTAACAGATAATAGCCAGACTGGAAAAGATATAGACAGAGCAGGCAGAGTCAGTGAGACACCATGTAGCCACTGCCAGAGGAGACAGACACTAGAACCCTGCTGGTAGGTCATGATCTTGTGGTGATGCATAGATTAATACAGATGAGTTGAGTTAAGATGTACAAGCTAGCTAGAAATGTGCATAAGCTATTAGCCAAACAGTATTGCAATTACTACAGATTTCTGAATGATTATTTCAGGAGTCTGGGTGACTGGGAATGAACAAACAGGCTCCGCCAACAGAAGAGGAAGGGAAAAAAAGTAATACTCTATTTTTCACTTTTTTAACTTAAAAATTTTTGTCATTTTACATACCAACCCCAGTTCCCTCCCTTTCTTTAGCCTCCTCTTCTCCCCTTACCATCCCCAATCGAATCCTCAGAGGGAGTAAGGATTTGTTGACCTCTTGAGAAGTCAATAAATTCTGGCATATCAAATTGAGCAAGGTAACCCTCCATAGACAATGGGTTCGACAAAGCCAGTTCAAGTCCTCGCCCATTGCCAGGGCCCTCCCCAACAGATCAAGCCACATAACTGTCACCCACATTCCAATGGTCTAGTTCGGTCCCATGCAGGTTCCCCAGGTGTCAGTCAAGACAGATTCCACGAGCTCCCACTAGCTTGGGTCAGCTGTCTCTGTGGCTTTCCCCATCATGATAGACAGTTTTACCCAATCATCAAATACCATCATAAAACTCAAGGTATCTTTTGACGGCATTTTCCTGCCTCGCATCCAGTAGCATGTTGCCATGAAGATGTGTCTCCCTCTTCTGACAACGTATCTATTAAATAAGAACAGATCATGGGCTCGAGAGAAATGAATAGCCAAGGGGAAAGCACTCACTCAGCATTTGGCCTTTACCTCTAACTGCTGTGGCTCCACAGAAATGAAGCTTCTGCCTCAGGAACAAGTCAGGTGTCACTTTAGAATTCCAAAAGTTACTGAAACAAAAATTTGCATTCACTGTTACTATTTCTTATTATTACTAGATGTAATAAAGATATATTAAATGTGAACCCTTGAACTCTTAGACAGACAAGTTCATGACTCACCTTGAAAAATTTGGTGGTTTTCCCATCCCTGTCAATGGAACTCTTTCTTAAATAGTCAACAATTAATGTGCAGATTCAGGACCTAAGAAAGTTGTCTTTTTTCTCTCCATCTGAAAATACTTTCTATAGTTCATAGTGTAGTATACATAATGGACACCATTGTGGGAATGATTCCCTTCCCTGTTGCTTCAAGCTGACACCAATAGCACTGTTTCATTTCTTAGCATCTTCAACTATCATATCGATATATCATAAGAACACCGAGAAGGAAACAACACAGGAAAGGTGGGTGATAAACTAAGAGAGATAAGAAGATTATTAATAGCTGCAGTATTAAACTTGCCAGGGGAAAATGGTGGTGGTGGTCATTGCTTAATTGCCTCTGATTGACATGACAAATATTAACAATATAGGGCAGAGTAGTATCTCATATGCTTCAAAGCACACAACTAGACTATTTTAGCTCTGAAAGTCCAGCTCTCAAGGCTACTCCCGGGGGGGAAAAAAGCTCCATGGTGTAGCAAAACTGAACTTAAGGGGTTTTTTTTTTCTATCTGAGTGGTATTGAATAAATTCACACACATGTTGGTCTGGTCATGTTTCTCATTCTTCTGTCTATTTTCCTGTCCTCTAAATTTCTTCTGAGTTCTAATTATTTCAAGTCTCCTTTGTTTTAGTTCTCTCTATCCTAAATCATTGGTTCCAATTCTTTCTTACTCCCTTGTTCACCTAGCTTAAATACACTTTTTTCAGGAGGCCTGAGGCAATAAGGGAAAAAAATTATAAGAGTTACATCTCATTGGTCATAGCACTTTCCCTGGGTAAACAATAAAGACAGATTCATTTACCATGGCAACACAAGGTTTCAAGGTTTCTGGTGTAAGACTATGATGAGAGGCTGGGGGCACAGTGCCTGGTGAGATACGCTGAAGATAGATCTGCACAGAGAGTCAGGTCTTATCAGCCAAACTTGGCAAGCAAATAATTGGCCTGATATTTTTGGGTTGCTTTGTGTTAATGACCTTGGTTAGACATCTGCAACTCTGACCTTGCACATATCTGTGAAGTTCTTAATTTAAGATTCATTTACAGAAACAGTCAGTCTAATTTGAACTTGCTCTGAGGAAAAAAAAAAGCTAATTCTGTGCAGTTTGAGTAAAAGGAACTAAGCAGGCTTTTAAGTGTCCACAGTCCTTGTGGGACAATATCTAGTTATGAAGCATATCCTAGTATATTTTCTATATATCAAAATTATGCAACTAAGTGAGAAGTCATCTTCCTGAGCATCCACGGATATATGTGCCCATAAGATACAGATGCAGTCATGAAATTACATATACACATCATACGAGATTACACAGTACAGTGCAGATATTGGGGAGATATCATAGCTGCTTTCACAAATGTTAAATTACAGACAGAAGCAACAGTTTCCAGAGTTAGTGGTCTCACAGACCTTTCCAGGATGGGATTCTCCTCCATCAGAAAATCACTACTCTAGTGGGCTGACATCTGACCGCTAGTCACCTGCCACAACTCCCATGACCTCTGACAGTAGACACTCTGCTATTTTAATTTTAGTTTAATCATTGACAACACATGTGATTTTTCTTTAAGTTTAGCTTGAGTCATAGGAATCATGGGAGTCATGACGTTTTTTTCCCCTCCCAATTTTTTTACAAAGATATATTTTATGTTGAGCATACACCCTCCTACCTACCTTCCCCCACATGTTAATCTCCTCTGTTCTCCCAGACAATTTCCTTCAATTTTCATTCTATAATAATATACATAATTTTATTTCAGTACATAAGATAATTATCTTTCTAGTCTGGCTTAGATTGCTTAACATGATTGTCCCCAGTTGCAACAACTTTCCTGAAAATGGTATAATTTCATTTTTCTTTATGACTTAATGTATATAGTGTATTTTTTCTTTTCTTAACACATTCCTTTGTTGACTGACACCTGGGTTGGTTCTGTAATTTAGCTATTGTAAATATTGTTGCAATAAGCATTGATGTTCAAGTATTTCTGTGATAAGTTTATTAAGACTCCCTTAGACAAATACCCAGTAGTAGGGGTATAACTGTGTCACATGAGAAATCTGTTTCTAGAGTTTTAGGTTTGTTTGCTTGTTTGCTTGCTTGCTTGCTTGCTTGTTTTTTGCAGTGTTGGTTTATTTGTGTGTGTGTGTGTGTGTGTGTGTGTGTGTGTGTGTGTGTGTGTGTGTTTTCCATGACACATATATGGAGGCCAGAGGACAATTTGTGGGAATTAATTACTAATATTATTAATAACATAATTTTTTTTAAAAAGGTAAATTACCCCTTCTGTGGATACAAGGATGTCAAGGGTAGATCGAATATGGAGATTGCTTTGCACGAGAGTTGACAGGAAAGAAAAAGTACATAAAGTCTTTTAAAAAATGAGTTGAATTACTGAACAAGCTATGACTTTATTTCATATTACTCATCCAACGTTTAATAAAAAAATTAGACATCCTGTGACGGCACAGATAATTGGTGAGTTATTATGCAATACTATCGTTTCTCTGAATCATATATTCTCATATTGAGAAATGATCCCACACTGAACAGGACATTTGTATTCTGAGAAAAGTAAATCAAAGCGAGCAATATTGAGAACAAAGAGGTTTTGGCTCATTTCCATATTTGGTAGCCCCATCTGACTATGGGTGTATTTAAGCTTGGTTTTTGTGACATTGCACTAAATACAGGCTGTCTGCTATGTGTCTTCCTGTTTGCATGCATCCTGTGAAATTTTTTTGCCTCTCTCTCTTTCTCCACTTTTCAATAATTATCTGGCACACATCAATGGCTAGGCTGCTTATGCTCCTGTGTTACTGTTGCCAGGTGTCTTGTTAACAGCTTTGAATCAATTATAATTGTTAATTGAAGCTGAATATATTTAATTATATAATTTTGAGCTATCCATGCTTAATTCCACCAAAATTATATGTGGCCTAGAAACTGGAACATTATGAAAAGATGATTGATAAAGAGAAAATATAATAAGAACAAAGCCATCTTCTGATCTAACTTTGTCCTATTCTCTTATGATATGTGAATTTTCTTTTTAAACTTAGCATGATTAGCTTGATGTACTCCATATATATGTAGACTTATTACATATAATATATAACTTAAAAATAAGACAGTTTGAAGCATTTGCCTTGAAAATTCTCTAGTATCTGTGTAAGTTTAAAACACATAAATATAGACATACCTGTAGTGATATTTTGTTTGTAATCTAACAAATAAAGCTTGCCTGAAGATCAGAGTGCAGAACTAAGCCATTAGTTACTCACAGAAGCCAGACAGTGGTGGCACACTTTTAATCCCAGCACACAGGAGACAAAGGCAGACAGATCTCTGTGAGTTCAAGGTCACCCTGGGCCACACAAGATTGAATATGTCTAAAAGAGAAACAGGGCTCACACCTTTGATCC
Source organism: Microtus pennsylvanicus (assembly GCF_037038515.1). Lineage (NCBI taxonomy): Eukaryota > Metazoa > Chordata > Mammalia > Rodentia > Cricetidae > Microtus > Microtus pennsylvanicus. The sequence goes on from NC_134592.1 coordinate 24,900,218, forward strand.
TAGCACTTGTGATCACATGCCTTTAATCTCAGCTCTAGGGATGTGGAGACAGGCCTGATAAGGCTGGGCAGAGAGAGGAGTATAAGGTGGGAGGAGACAGGATTTCAGTTGCAGTCTGCGGATGCAGTCTGAAGTTTCCTAGAAAGAGCATTTAGTTTGAATAATTGTGGAGACAGGAGTACCCTTTCAGTCTGAGGTAGTGGTAGGAGCTAGTAGCTGGCTGTTTGCTTTTTCTGATTTTTAACATTAACCCCTACATCTGATTCCAAATATGTATTGTACTGGGCAAAAGACCCTGTTCTAGACAGCCTACAGAATTGAAAAAAACATTTGCCAGCTATACATCTGGAAGAGAATTAATATCTAGAATATACCAAGAATTCAAAAACAGAACAAAAAGAAAGTAAACTCAATCAATCAATAAAGTGGTTAATAAAGTAGATGGTTCATAAATAAAGAAATATAAATAGATACTACATGTCAATTTTCAACCTCATTAAGCCATCAGAGAAGTGAAAATAAACCAAATTGAGATCCCATGTTGGTCCAGACACAATGTTAGTCATTAAGAAAACAAACAACAAATGCTAACTCAGATAGGACAAAAGAGAACATTTACATACTGCTGGTAAGAACAAAATCTAGGGGTTTTTTTTTGTGGAAACTGGTATGGAAGTTTCTCAAAAATCTAGAAATAGGGGACATCGAGATATCTCAACGGTAAAGATTCTTGGCACCACGCTTAATAGACTGAATTTAATTATTGGCATCCACATTGTAGAAAGAAGAACAAATTCTTCTACTGACCACAGTATCCCTTCCCTTCTCTCCCCCCAGTTCCTTCTCCCACTGTCAAGTTGGGAGAGTAGGCCCCTGCCCCTTGCATCTATCCCAGCCCACAGGCCTGGTCTGGACTCTAAATCCCAGCAGGTCCTAGAGTCAGGACCACTCCCCAGGGTACTTAAGTGATCTCCCAAAAGAGGAACACGTGGTCTCCCTTTCTTCCTCCTGGGGGTCATGTTTCTGAGGCTTTCTGGTTCCCTCTCGGGAGCCACCCGAGGGCACAGATCTCCCATCAAACCTGGATATTTCTTAATTCGGCTTGTTTTGATTTGGCTTGATTGAGAAATTTTGTGTCGGCAGGGAGCTTATATAAAGAAATATTCCTAACACCCACCATGTTCTTTCTGCCTACCCTAACCATTCCTACTTCCTCTCTATTCAGAAAAGGGCAGGCCTCGCTTGGATATCAACCAAGCATGCCCTATAAAATTGCAATAAGACTAGGAACCTCCTCTTTCTGAACAAAGAACTGAGGTATGAGGAATAGAACCCCAAGAGCCAGCAAAAGAGTCAGTCCATGTTCCAAATGTTAGGAGTCCTACAAGAAGATCAAGTACTGAACTGTAACATATATGCAGAGGGCCTAGGTCAGTCCCATGCAGGCTACCAATTGTCAGTTTAGTCTCATGAGCCCCTATGTGCTCTCGTTAGTTGATTCTGGGTTTTCTTACAGTGTCCTCGACCCCTCTATCTCCTACAATCCTCCCTCCCCCTTTTCTGCAGGATTTCTCAAGCCTCACCTAATCTTTGACTGTGGGTCTCTGCTTCTAACTCTATTAGTTGCTACATGAAGTCTCTCTGATGACAATCGGGCTAGGCACAAATCTATGAGTATAGCAGAACTTTGTCAGGAAACATTACATTGGCATTTGTGGGGGGAAGGCTAGTCATGCTTGGGTTTATCTTAGGTCTCTGGACTATCCAACCTCTGGGTCCTGGCACTCCAGAAAGATTCAGGGATGGGTTTTCTCTCATAGCATGGGTCTGCCTTGAGACTAATTTTCCTCATGAACATCAATGTAAAATTACTCAATAAAATATACTTGGAAAACAAATCTAAGCACAAAAAGACCATCTACCATGATCAAATAGGTTTCATCCCAGAGATGCAGGAATGGTTCAATATATGAAAATCTTTCAGTGTAATGTGCCATATTGTTGTAATAGGAGCGGCAGGGCTGCATCCCCAGCACCCCGGCCACCTGGCTAGCTTATACCCCGAAATAATTACACGGACACTGTATTCTTTTAAACACTGCTTGGCCCATTATATCTAGCCTCTTCTCGGCTAACTCTCGCACCTGGACTAGCCCATTTCCAATCAGGTGTGTAGTACCCCAAGGTGCGCTTACCGGGAAGATTCTAGCCTACGTCCATCCTGGGTCGGAGCTTCATCAAGTATGTCTGCCCAGGAGAGCAGAGTATGGCCTCTCTGCTCCAGAGAGCAGAGCTGTCGAGTCTGAGCTCACTTCCTCTTCCTCCCAGCATTCTGTTCTGTTTACTCCACCCACCTATGTTTTAAGCTATGAGGCCAAGCAGTTTGTTTATTACTTAACCAATGAAATCAACAGATTGATATATGACACTCCCACATCACCATATAAACAAACTGAAAGAAAAAAAACATTATCATCTCATTAGTTTCTGAAAAAACCTTTTATAAAAACTTTCAATACAGATGCCATTATAATACCAGTTGTGGTGTGGTCCATCTGAGATAAGCCCAAGAGTGAGCATTTCTTTTTTCCTTTAACTTCTATTGATTCTTTGTGGATTTCACATCATGTATTCTGATCCCACTATTTCCCCATCTCCTCGCATCTGTCTTCTGCTTTTACAAGTCACCACCTAGATCAAAACCAAATTTGAAAGGAAAACCAAACAAAACAAAACAAAAACAAACAGAATAATCTTGTCATGGAAGCTATAGTGTGGCCCATTGAGTCACACAGATTGTCAGTTCATCTTTATTTGCAAGTGGTCATTGCCATGAGTCCATTGGTCTGGCAGGAGGTCTCTAGCTTCTGCTACACCGCTGATAACGGCTCTCACTGAGGCTTTTCTTGGATATCCTCTTGCTGCCCTGTGTTTTGATCCTGCTGTTTTGGATCTGTAAGTTCGTCCCCTTCACATGCTCCAACAGTTCCTAGATTCAGAGGATGTTGGAGTAGACCAACTTATAACCCTGCTTCTGGGCTTGGATGGTAGGTGGCTGGTCTGGCCATCTTGTTAGCTTTCTCTCATCCTCACTACCCAGACAAGCCCTCCAGCACTGCTTCAGATAGCTCACCCAGTGCAATCTACAGCAAGGAGCGGGGCCACTTCTCCTGCTCTCAGGCCCTCAGATCCGGGTCTCTCTCACTCATATCCCCAGGGCCAGTTCTACTGTTTCCCCAGGGCAAGAGGCAGGGCTGTCCTTCTTGATTGCTATAGGGACAATAAGGGAGGGGGCGGTCAACACTCCTGTCTTCATGTCCTCAGGACTGGCTCACTTGCTCCCCTGACAACAGGATCAGCTCTGGTGCGGTACCCAGAAAGGGTTCAGGGCCTACTCTCCAGTGTGCTGCAGCTGATGTGGGACAGGGCTAGTTCTTTCACCCTTGTGACCCCAAGGTCCAGGTCTCTTGTCTGACATAGGTAGCAAGGGACAGAGTGGGGAGGGCATCTTCCCTCACCCATGCCACCACATGGTAGGTTAGGGGAAGGCAGGGTCAGCTCTCATGCCCTCAGGCTGGCTCACCATCATTCCCTGCCAGGGGAACAGCTCCAGTGTGCTGCCCAGGTGACGTGCATACCTACAGAGAGGGGTAGATCCATCTTCCCTGAATGCAGGGGAAAGCTCTCCCCAGAGGGGCTAGGTCAGCTCATTGGCTGTAGTATCCCACAGGGTAGGGACAGCCATCCCAGAGCCAGTGAACGGGAGCTGGCTCAGCACAGCATGGTTCCAATGACCTTTGTGCTGACATGGGCCACGAATATCACCACAAGCCCCAGCAAAAGCAGGACTTTGGCCCAGATGCCACCATGGACCCTGTGGCAGCACATGCCACCCAGATCACCCTGGTGGCAGCATGGGCCCCGGGAACCGGCATGATCCCAGGTGGCTGACGAGGCACCGGGCATCTGCAGAGTCCTCAGTGAGCATTTCTGATGACAGTCTAGAATGTTATCAGTGACACTGGTACCCAAGTCATGTTTTTGAGTTTCAAGTTCTTAGCTAAGCAAGTGGAATTCCACTTCAATAGTGGTGTGGACCCGTGTGAAAATCTAAAGGATTGAGTTATGACATTTGGCAATGTCAGATATAATCCTTGAGGGAAGCCTGCAAGGAAAACAGAATTAGTAAAACAGGATTTAGCACAGAATTTGTGAGAAGATAACATTTCAATGCCACAGAGACTAGAAATATGAATAACTGCAAAACGGAGTGAAACAAGCTAGGGTTTGGATTAGGTACTGTACCATAGGTCTCCTAGGCAAGTAAGAGTCCCCTAACACACACACACACACACACACACACACACTCACACACGGGGAAAAGGGGCTCCTAATGACTCTCTTTTGGCTAATACTATCCTGAGCCATATAGTAGAAACATTGGGAACTTTAGAGCTCTTTTTTTTTTATTTTTATTTTTTCAGATGGGGGTCTCATTAGCTAGCCCTGCCTGACCTAGAATTCTCTGTGTAGACCAGGATGGCTCTTAACTCCCAGAAATCTGCCTGCCTCTACTTCTCAACACACTAGGTTAAGAGAAATATGCCATCACAGCAGCCCGGAATTCTTTCTGAACGTGGGTAAAAGTTGGGGTCAAGGCAAAACCAATGAGTCATGGCAATCTTCACTAATGAAATTTAAACAAATAGATTAAAATTAATCCTTAGACTCATGACTAATTTGGCCTTTCCTGAGAGTGATGGAGAAAAATGAACACAGGTAG
>NC_134592.1:25810000-26037500 GCF_037038515.1 Microtus pennsylvanicus
CGTCCTGTTAACTGTTAATCACATGTCTTTCCCCCTGCTCTTTATATGGCATTTATGTTTTTGAATTTGTGATCTTAATCCAGAAAACTTAATGCAGGTGAAATGTTCAGTTAATATAAATGTATCTTTATCTGAAAGTTATGATTCAGATTCTTATGAATGTCTTCGTTATTTAAAAAAAATACACGAATACCAGGTAGATTGTGAGGCAGGCCTTCAAGCAGGTGCTGGAGACATAATGCTGAGAAGCAGTTTCTTCCCCTGGACTATTTTATACTACCCTGCATCTTCTTCTTCACATCAGCATGTGCCTTTTAGAGGAATGTCCTAATTGTATACCTTTGTCTGGATAATTATACTCCAGCATAGGGTTAGCACTAGGGGTAATTTTTGAAAACATTATTAAAAACTTTTGAAGGATCTAAAGAGAGGACTCCTCCTTGGAGCCATCAATTATGACAGATGTAACATTTAAAAATTTGCCTCGAAGGGCCGCATTTTGATTGTTGCTACTTTGCTACAGATTTCTTTGCAAGGCCTTTATTGAATTCTGTGCCTCTCCTAGTGTCCTCTGTACCATAGGGATTACATGTTGACTACCAACTCCCATGATTGCTGGTCAAGCATGCCCTTAAATGTGTTCTTAGTAGAATATATTACTTCTTTTTTAAAATTTAATTTATTTTTTTAACAGAAAAAAAAACTATCTTTTTTCATTTTACATACCAATCCCCGTTCCTATTCCCTCTCTTCCTTCCATCTCCTCCACCTTTCCCCTCATTCCATCCCTTGTCCATTCCTCAGAGAGGCTAAGGCACATAGCTTTGGGGAAGATCCAAGGCCCTTCCTACTATATCTAGGCTGAGCAAGGTATACATCCAATGAGAATAGGTTCCCAAAAATCCAGCATAAGCAGTAGGGATAAATCCTGGTGCCACTGCCAGTGGCCCTGCAGTTTGCCCCAGCCATGCAACTGTCACTCACATTCAGAGGGACTAGTTTGGACCTATGCTGGTTCCTTCCTTGTCCGGCTTTTGTTGGTGAGCTTCCTTTAGCTCAGGTAGACTGTTTCAGTGGATGTGCCCATCATGGTCTTGACCTCTTTGCTCATGTTCTCACTCCTCCCACTCTTCAGCTGGTCTTTGGGAACTCAGTCCAGTGCTCCGATGTGGGTCTCTGCCTCTGTTTCTGTCATTTGCTGAATGAAGGTTCTATGGTGATATTTAAGATATTCATCAGTCTGACTACAAGGCAAGGCTAGTTCGGGCACCCTCTACTCTATTGCTTAGGGTCTTAGGTAGGGTCAACCTTGTGGATTCCTGGGAATTTCTCTAGAGCCAGGTTTCTTGCTAGCCTATAATGGCTTTCTCATTGAAAATATCTCTCTCCTTGCTCTCATATCTGCCCTTCCTCCATTTCAATTATCCTGTTCCTTCAAGTTCTCCTCCCCTTTCCCCTTCTCTTCTCCTCTTCCCCTTCCTTCCTCTCTTCTCCTCCTACCCCCATGCTCCCAGTTTTTTCAGCGAAATATATTACTTGTTAAAACTTTACAATTGTGTGGCTTTCCTATTATGCTATATTCCATGCCACAAACTTAGTGGATGAAAATAGCACCAGTTTATTACATGACTGATCTGAATTGGCATCGACCGAGGTCAAGACTATACTCCTTCTTGTCTTTTCTAGCTTCTGGAGTTCATGCCAAGACTTCCTTCATTTGCAAAGTCAGCATTAACACGTAGATACATGCTGTCTGTGGGAATTCCCAAAGCAGACACTGTTGGTATTTGATGTTTAATTGTACTTTGTAAAAAGCATGCTCTACTCCTTTCCAGCATTCCCCTTACAGGGTCTGTTTACAGCTAAATCATAGTATGTGCAGAAATCTGAGAAGTTTCTTCTAAAAGCTTAAATTTGATTTGGCTCTAGAGTGGACCCTGTATTAGTTCTCTAACCCTGGACAAATGACTAACTAAGGTGCGTATTAACATATCAAAGCAGATACTATCTGCCAGCCTCAAGAAGCATAGCCAGTACCTGTCATAGTGACATCCAGCCTGGCATAACCCACAGTCCTGGAAAAATTGCCCTCTACCCTAAGGAATTAAGATTCGAACTTCTCACTCTGTGAACAGTTCAGAAGTATCTGTACGAATAGGCACGACTTGATGCCATCATTTGGTCATAAGAGACTTAACCTTGAAGTAGTTTACAGTCAATCACCCAATCACCCATTTCTCTTTTACATTCCGTTACTCACGTGTCTTTTAAAGCAATTTGGACCAATTTAAGATGGTGATTTATTTTTTAGTGGACACAGCCTTACTTTCTCTTTTTCACCTTATAGAAATGACAGAAGCTTAATTGTTGGTTCCACCAGAACTTTCTTTCTGTAGCTTGGTTTTGCTCAAGGCCAGAGCTAGGAAGTAACAAGGTGGAATGGCACAGGCCACTGTGCTTTTTCTACACTGTTGAAGTTTGAGGAATGCTTTCCCAGAAATAAACTACCCTAAAATGAAAGCATGAGTACCTGTGTTTGTGTGTCTTACCACATAACCAAGACAGACAGTGGCCTGCAAACCATTTATTTATTTATTGAACCGTCATGTACTGGGCTGGCTCAGCCCCACCTGTGGACTAGCATGTTGTTTCAGTGTCTCACAAGCCACAAGGGAGAGACAGAGGTTTTGAATGTCGCTCTTTTTAACCTGAGTTTTCTGTGCTCCAGTCTGATGAAGAAACTTTTAGCCAATTGTGGTATGCTCACTGACAGGCAGTTGGTGGCAGTAGATATGAAAGAGTTTTAATAATGTAGCCTGCTGTCTTATGTGGAGTGTCGACATAATGTGCTGAATGTCCTCTTCGGTTTGTTTAAAATTACAGCTGATACTTTTTACACATTTTATTGATTTTTACGAGACATACTTAGGGTAAAGTAAAAAATAGCAACATGTCTAATTTTTTTTACATACCTGCCACTATTTGAAGTGGTTTTATGTATGTATTTGTCTCTTGTTACCTGCTGGGGATTCATTTACATAGATACTAAAATCTGGTGGCAGAAAGTCCACCAGATTAAGTAGCCAGGTAGTATTATATAACCGTCTCAGTAATATATTATCCCCACATTTCTTATAATAGCCAACACAATTGCAAATGACACATAAATAGTTGCTATGTTTTCTTTTTAGGGCACATTGACAACATCAGGAAAGACCTGTAAATGCTCATTGCATACACAGCTATAAAAGAATGTTTAAAGCCGTGGTTGAGTTAGCACATGGATATGGAACCCAGAGAGTCAACAGTGTTAATTTAAAGTCAAAGATATCTGATTATTTTTACCTTAATACCTTGACTAGTATAATGAAGTAGGAAAAATATTTGCTGGCCTGTGCCATTTTGAGCTGGAATTATTCAATGCTCATTGAATAACAACCAAACCTTTTTTGTTATTGCTTTGTTTCATCATATAGTGTGTTTGCTGTATGCTAAGTATTCTAAATGGCTGGTTTCTCATCTGTTTGAGTATTTGCTTTCTGTCAGTCACATGTTGTTACACTACCTGGACTGGAGACCTTCAGTGTAGACACCTAGGCATGGGTGGCCTGTCCCATAATTTTTGGCTTCTGTGATGTTTTCTTTCAGTTATGGGAGGAATTAGACAATGTAAAAGCATGTGTGGTTGAAGAGGAATGTGATAACATTTCAGTGCAAGTCTTTAAATGTAGAGGAGAGTAGTCATTGTTTGCATGAAAACCAAGGTCCAGTATAGAAGCCCAGTCTGTGGGCTTGAGTGTCTTGGAGCTCAGTCCTCACCTGTATGATATGAGACTAGCTTAGATCAGGGGCTCTCAAACTACTGTCATTTGAAGCATACAGTCCCACCATGACATTATGGTGGTCTACCTCAAATAGGAGGGGGCTTAGCGGATGGTTACCAGGTACCCTTTCAACTTTGCCTAAAGCAGCTTCCTTCAGCCTTCTGAATCACATGTTAGATATATAGACTAAATGTGTGTACTTCACTTATAAATAGAGCTCTTTTCCTTAGCTGACTTTATTTCTGTTCTCTCTACTACTCTTTTTCTTTTCTCTCTTTCTTTTTTTTCTTTTTGGTTTTCGAGACAGGGTTTCCTGTGTATCCCTGACTGTCCTGAACTCATTCTGTAGACCAGGCTGGCCTCGAACTCATTGAGATCCTCCTGCCTCTGCCTCCCAAGTGCTGGGATTAAAGGTGTGCGCCACCACCGCCCAGCTTCTTCTATTCTTAAAATGCCAATGTTACAGTATCTGGATGTTCAAGGAAGAAAGAAGATAAAATTACCGTTGTCTCATGTGTACAGCTAATGTCTCAGTTATCAGAAGTACACCACACCTATAAGAGGTTAAATCAATTATTTGTCAGTCCTTGTGGGATGCTATGTGCTATTTTGATTTTATGGATTTTATTACATTATGACTACTGTCCACAAACAAAGACACAGACTAAATTTGAGTATCAAACTTTTGAGGATTTGTATTATCCACTGTTCTTAATAAAGGACAAGACGAACAAGTACATGTAGTAGGGCTTCTTTATGTACAGCAGATCACAGCAAAAGATTCTGTCTAAACTCCAATACTCTTTTGCCCAAAGTGTTATCATAAATGCTGTTGTATCTTAAGTGCCTTCCTGCCCAGTATCTTCTTTAAAATGCTTCTCATCCCACTCGTGTCCTGAGCTTTGTGAGAACAAGCGAGATTTCTTGTTAGGATGAGGGGCCAGTCCTAGACACACGAGTGGGGAGAGCACTGTGTTCCTTCCATCCTGTCTTCCTGTGTTCTCTTAGCTTCCTTCTGTTGACATTTAGGGTATTGCTTCTTAGCCATGAGGAGGAGCGAGGTTTCTCCAGCACAGGTTCATAATCCCAGTTTTCATTCCCATCAAAGGTATCTAAACAATACAATTTTGAGATTTTAAGTTAACTTTCAAAGGAACAGAGGCAGTTCTTAGAAAGATGGGGAAGTCTTAACTCTTGATATCAGAAGGTTCCTAAAGCAAGTCAGAGGAATGTAAATGCATGCACTTTAAAAAAAATTATGTAACAAAGCTGGACAGTGGTTGTACACACTTTTATCCAGCACTCTGGTGGCAGACGCAGGCTTATTGCTTTGAGTTTGAGGCTAGCCTAATATACAGAGGAAACCCTGTCTCGTGTGTGTGTGTGTGTGTGTGTGTGTGTATGTGCATATATGTGTGTATACATATATATATATATATATGCACATACACATATATTTACCTATTAAATATATATGTGTGCATATATATTTTTATTTTTCTTTCTATACACACACAGATACACACACACACAGGCTCCCAAATCATGACATGGACACTTGGTAATTTTGAATGCTCTGCCTAGCCTAGGCTCATTTTTGAGTAGCTCTTTTAACTTAAAATAACATGTTTCTCTTTATTTACCCTTTGCCTTGGGACTTATTACCTTTCTTACTTCTGTATATCTTTCTTTCACTGAATGTCTTGTCTGGCTGACTGGTAGCTGCCTGGTTTATGGCCCTGGGCATCTCTCTCATTCTCTCCTCCTTCTATTGTTCTTCCTCTTTCAAGCCTAGAGTCCTCCTATTTATTCTCTCTGCCTGCCAGCTTTGCCTGTCCCTATTTTGCCTAGCTGCTGGCTATTCACCTCCTTATTAGACCAATCAGGTGCTTTAGGCAGGCAAGGTGAAACAAATGTAGCACAAATAAAAGCAACAGATGTTTAAATCGTTAACAAAGACAGCAGAAACAAGTCTAAAACACCTTCACATAGTTTTCACATAGTTAAAGTAATATTCCGCAGCATGAACATCTTTGCCTAGTTAAAATAATATTCCAGTGTTTGTGTGTGTGTGTGTGTGTGTGTGTATCGGGATATAATTAAGTACTGAGTGATGCAAGTGAGTGCTATGCTAGATATAAGTTATGAGAACAAGGCTCTCGGCTTGGCTTTAACGCTACATAGGTTAGTTATGATTGCACATATTCACTGTGAGATCAAAGACGGCTTTCTGTATTTATTGTGAAAACAACAAAATTACTCATGGCAAGGGGCACTAGCCACACTCGGTAGGGACAGTATCATGTTCCTTCCCATCTTATACTGTATTTTCCTAGATTCATTCCTATTTTTTTATATACCTTTTTGCTAAGAAACCTGAAATGTCAATGAAAACTCTCCCCCTAAAGCAGTGCTATGCTGCGTTATCATTTATTTGCTTTATTATGGCGGCTGTGGCAGCAGAGCACCATTGCTTCTCTGCCACAGGTTCCTAGTCCCATTCTCCAGTCCAGGATTCTCTGCCGGGCAGTCTGAGTACTCTCTGTTGGGCATCAGACTGAGTCACCCGTAGTCACCTTAAGATCAGCTGGGAAGCTCTGCTTCTGAGCATTTCCTGGCTGCCTGTTGGACCAGCCTTCGGGATGGCAGGAGTAGGAAGCATCCTGGGACATGTGTCTGATGTCATTAGCAGATTGAGTGGGGCTGGTTCACATGGTAATGCCGTTCCATGTGAAAAAGTCCAAATGTGTAAAAGCCCGCAACAGAGGTTTGCGTGTGAAATTGGGTCAAACGGCTAGTCTAGATGCAGGAAGGAGATCCCCATGCAACAGTAAAGAGTCAGGATCGCTGAGGACACTGGCCAATCCAGTTTGTTTCCATACATTGTTGCTAAGAAACAGAAGTGTCAATAAAAACTGGCTTCAAAATATACCCCCAAACAGGACTTTCTTCCTTATCTTCATTCACTTATAAATAGGGAGGCTTTTGGAGTCGAACTCGGTTCCTTTAGAGAATATGGAGCAGAAACTGCCTGTGACTCTCCAGTGCAGCACTGCATCTTATGGGGATGGCTTTCTCCTCTGTAGCTATCTCAGTGCAGTCTCAAGGGGCATTGCCATCCATTATCACCTACCTGTTCCACAGTTCTGGGCCACGGCTGCCGGGGTGTGACAAACACCAGGCTCACTTTTACTCCTTCCCGCTGCATCAAGTTTCGCACTTGCTAAAATGTTTGTGTCTGCCTTTCTGATATGTCTGTTGGATCTCTTCCAGTATGCAGCACAGCTTTTGGTGAGGTAAACCAAGCACGGTGTAAGTGCCAATGCTACCTCTAATATGCACCGGTAACGGTGATTCTTGACAGTTCTATCAGAGCTCTGACTCATCCCAACCTTCTTTAGGTTTGTGAAATCTACTAAGATTGTAGCACAGCGTGGTACAGCTGGAGGCAGAAATTCTGCTTGCCAAATGTATTTTTCTTTATAGCAAAGTGCATAAATCAATGCACCAGGAACTATGACTGTCTTCGTGCAGCAAGCAAGATTCATTGCTCTCTTCAGCTTATTGCTTTCCCTTCTCCCATTCAGTTCTTGGAGACCATGCCAAGCTCTTGGTCAGATAGACCTGTAATACCTCCCACTGTCAGTATAAAATGATAATTAATAATGCTGTGACTTTACAGTTGATGTGGTGTTCTGCTTCCATTCATACCACTCGCTATTTCAGGATGTTATAATTTTGTTATAAAAATTGGCCTGGGGGTTGGGACTTGGCTTGAGAACTTAAGAGAAAATGGCTTTTTTTTTAAAGTAATTTTGTGTTACTTGTCATTTACGTAATAATTGGATCAAATGATTCAGATATCAGCAAGTTATTTTGGTGTCTAATTGAGCTGGTATGAGTCTTTCATCTGGCTTTGGGTTGACAGGGTTAAGAGTACTTGCACAGTTGGAAGAAGAGGCCATTGCTCTTACACTGTTTCTCCTACCTTGACAAGCATTTGGTTTAAGAAGTAACCCATTTTTACATTGCATTTTCATGGGTGTTTATATTCTTATTGTAGGTCTGTTGGAAGAAACTCAAAGAAAAGATGAAGAAATGGAAACTCTACAGGTAAAGTCAATTCTCAGATAGGGCAAGTATCATTGTGATAAAAACATTTGTTTTTCTCATCTTCTGTCTGTTCTTATTACCATATTCAGACTGTTCCAGCACATGAGGTGACAAGTACCATATAGGAATATTAAAGTTGAAGTCTGAATTTGCTTCCCTTAGTTGTCTTTGAGAACACTTACCATCAAAAGAGGCAACCCGCTCAACCGTTGCTCTTGAAAAACTGGTATGCCTTGGTGTGATATAATTGGAACCTTGGCATTCAGAGAGGAACACAACATGCTCCCTGAAAGCAGAGCTGGCTGATGAGAATGCATTTTTAGAATGTATGTTTTCAAGTAAAAGTTGAACTAATTCTTTCTCAGGGGATACCATGTACCAGTGATTAACTAGGAACACTACCACATCTATGGAAGGCAGGGTTTGCCTTGAATAGACTCCCAACTTGTCATGGGTGCATGCACATTTCTCAGACTGGAAAATTATGTTTGAAAGGTTTTGTTAGACTTGTAATGAAGAGTTCCATGGTTTAAGCAATTGCTGTTCCATCAGCATCTAAAAGAACTTCCTCCCTGCTTTCCCACAGGACTGACTTACAAATGGGTAATCTACCTGTCTGTCTTCATTAGAGCAGATATAATCACCCCTACTCACCTGACAGAAGGAGTTCACTTAATGTCATGTTGGAGATTAAGCACTGTAAATATTTGGGGCATTTAGAGATCTTTGTGGGCCATGAGCAGTAAAGCAAGACTGGAGGATAAATTAATGAGCGAGACTGAGTGCTTTAGGGGTGAGCATGTTTGCTTTTGGTAAATGAAGAATGGGTCAGGTTAACCACAGCAAGCAAGGGAAATGGTTTTTGGTTGGATTTTCTTCATTTGATGATGTATCCACTAGCAGAATACTGTATAGTTGATCTGAAAATGTTCATTATAGTTCTGGACGTGTAGTAAGGGTGATATTTGTTAGCTATAAATAATTTTGTGTAGATTAAGGGTTTTTAAAAAATATCTTTGTCCATTAAATTGAGGTGTAAAAATGAACAAACATGAAGCGAGGAAGAATATTCAGTATTTCCACTCCACTCACTCTGAAGTTAGGACCAGTGGTGCTTATTGCTATTATAGAAAGCACTGTGTTACAATCACCACTGACCGCAGAATAGCATGTCTAAGCTTATTTATTAGATAAAGTAGCCTTTAAAATTGTAGCAAAGGTCATTTTTACCTCTCATAATATGAATATTGCAGTTGTCTCATTAAATGTAGTATCCTATGTTGCTCCTCAAATGTTTATTGATTATTGGTACTATTTTTGCCGAAATGTCCACTGCAAAAGGACACACCAGCCAACTCTCCATGGGCACTTACAGATAAACATTGTATGACATGATATTCTACAACAGAAGAGTAAAACATTGCCACCACTTTTCCTGGTGCTAATGTCTGATACTACCCATTTCAATAGAGGGAAATGACACCTCAGAATGACAACAGTTCGTAGGCACATCGTGGAGAAGACTTACATAACTGGTAAAGAATAGAGGAAAAGCCCATGGAGCTGGTTATATATACCTAAATTTATCTGCTCCAGAATAAAATCCATAGGTGAGAATCCAGAGAGGGCCACTTAAGTATGTAAGGGGAGTTCCTAACCCAGTACTTCTATGGTAAGAAATGCTTTCCAAAGAACATTGACAGTAAAGGGTGGAAGTCAAGAGCTTGGGTTTTAAAGCTTGGGTGTGCCTCTGAATATTTGGGTAATCTTGGGCAACTTAGTTGACTTGGCTGTGCCACTTCCCTAAAGTGTTTAATTTCGTTTAGACCAGCCCAAAATAGTAACTTATTATCCTCTTATATGGGTGTGTATACTTATACTTATGGGAGACAGTCTACATTTAATACTTTCCTAAGCACTGGTGAGTGTTCTCTGTCCTTAAACCTAATCAGTTTCTATACAGAGTCACTGAACAAATATTAAATAAATGATAATATTGTACATGACACTACTGGGTGATGGGTAGTTAGATAAGACACATGTATTGCAGATATATTCTTACCTTTAGTGTCAGAATTCATGGAAAACCATTAAATGGATGCTTACAATGAAATATTGGAAAATGCTGTTAGAGGAAATGTATTTGTGTCAACATGTAGTAAGTGCTAGTCCTTGTTTGTTGTAGGTAGGGCTGATGAACATATGGAAAGCAGATAGGTTGACCTGGCATGACATGATGATCGGAGTGGGCTTCCTACAGCCAGTGTGTAAGTGAAGAATGTCAGTTTTCTAGGCAAGCTTGGAAATCTGGGGAAAGTTTAGGTGCCAGGGAAGCTGTGATACATATTTGGACTTTACATTTGATGTATGTAAAACCCATGAAGAGTTTAGAGCATGGAAACAGTATGATGGAATTTGTATCTTGAATGTATCTTATTATAAAGTTGAAAATAACTGGGGGCAGGTTAAGACTGAATGCAAGAGGGCACTCAAGCTAGGGGTTGTGAGTCTCTTGCCAAGGGATGGTGGTGCCTTACATTAGGTGACAGCAGCCAGTATGAGGAGGGATAGGGGCTTCTTACTGTATATTGTGATTGAGAAAGGAGGGAGAGAGGGCGAAAGCAAAAGGAAGGAAGGAAGAAAGGAAATAGAAATAGAAAAAGAAAAAATGGGTTAACCTTTAGGAAGTAAAAATATATTAAGCAAAGCTCTTGGCTTGCATGATGACACCACTTCATGGTTATATTCACTAGCAAGTGTCAGAAACTGGTTATTTTAGTTATTGGTATGTTGAATTGGGGTGGGGCGTATTTATGTGGTGATCCCGGGTCTCCAGCTCAGAAGGGTTTGAAGTGGGCATGAAGAGTTGGATGTCACTGATACTGTTGTCCACAGCAGTTGGGTGATCTAACAGTCACAGAAATATGGTGAATGAGAAAATCTGAAAGCCTAGGCTGGATCACAGGGAATACCAGTGTTTACATCACAGATAAAGACAAAAACCTATTAAGTTGTCAAAGACTTAAAGTAGAAAACTTCAAAAGAACACAGTATCATGCAGATTTCTGTCTGTTTTTTTTTATATCAAGGGGAAATAGATAAGAGAACTGAATAAAAACAGTTCTGTGTTTGAACTCAGAATGAAAATTTACTCTCCTTTAATCCTGTTATGCCTATTGTATAACTGCCATGCATCTCATTTTTTAAGTATCTAATACTAAGCACAGGCGTGGCCATAGTGTGTTCCTGGAAAGTTTCTACCGCCTGAACACATGAGCAGCCCCCACTCACCTCCTCAAGGCCCACCCACTGGAAGACTACACTTACCCTGTCATTGTTCATTTAAAACCTTTAACGAGGACACCCAGTTTCTTCCCTCACGCCTCTTCTTCTGCCTCTTGCTTTCTCTCTTCCTTCCTTACCCCATCTGCCGTCTCCTCCTCCCGTTCTGCCCTTCCTTCACTGGCGCTTCATATTGCCTGGCTTCTTTCTGTGGCTTTCATTTGCAGTTACATGCAAGTTTCTCTTCCTAAGGCCAAGTACAGTGTGTGGTGCAATATCACAGTCCTATTACGTGTGGGTTTGAGATACAAAGAAGGAAACGGATCTCATTCTCAACCTTGATACTGGTAGAAACCCAAATCAAAACAAATGTAATCATTTTCCATTAATTTATTGAAATGTATATCTCAGCTTGACTTCTTGCTGGTGATGACTGGTTTCATTTTTATTTACTCAAGTATCAACTATTTCTCACTGACTTTTCTTGATGTTGCTGTACAAAGCCCACAATACAAAAGTACATTTGATTAAGAAAGCACCACGGGACTCACAGAAAAATGCTGTAGAATGTGTGTGGAAGCTGGCTGCCTTGGTTGTATGCCCTGATATTAGGGAGGCAGACAGCCTGCTAGCCTTCTTGGTGAATTCAGACAAGTGAGAGATTGTGTCAATAAATGAAAAGTAAAATGTGAGCAGCTTCTGAGGAAATACACTTGATTTTGTCCTCTGTTCTCCACATACACGTGCACACATGTGAGCCTGCACACACATGTGGAAACTCGCGCAAGTAGCAGCTCAGAGTGCTAGCGAGGAGCCACAAGCAGAGAACCCAGCCACTCTCAGCTCCCTCCTCTTTTGCTCATTTACACTCATCTTTCTTTCTATTTTATTTGAAATGGGATAAAGTTTAGATGAAGTGAGTTTCCTTTTTATTTTCCCTCATGTTTTGGGCGACATTACATATCTTCTGAATTAGGAGCACAGGGAGTTCTAATTTCTGCACTCCAGGCTTGTGTGAGAAGAGTGAAAACCTTGTTGTCCGGCAGGTCCTCACTGAGTTTGAATTCTACATGCTCAATGTGTTCTTGTATCTGATACATGGCAGATGTGATGCCCAGATGAAGTTCTTGTCCAAGTGGAATCCCTCATGCGTTCCCCCTCCCTATTTCCTCCCCTTTCCCTTCTTTCTCCCTCTTTCCTCCTCTCTCCTATTTCTCCAGCCCCCTTTTCTTTGCTGTTCTTTGTCTTCCATGAGTAGTTATGTAATTGAAATTTGTATTAGAAAAGAACATGCTGAAGGAAGTAAGGTATTTGGCTATTTATGAAATCAATGAAGAACCAAAAAACAGGCGCCAAGGATAGGGTTGATTGTGAATCTGGATATGAGTGCCTGTTCCACCATTTTGGAAGAATGTGGGAGCCTTAGTAGGGGTATCCATAAATGTTTCCATGAGTATTTTGGGACACATCATTGATACCATTGAAAGTTTCACTAGAAATGAAAGCTAATATTTTCTTTTAAATAGAGTTTCGTTTGTTTATTAAGTAAATCATTAGAAGGTTTTTTTCTGAGCTATGCCCAGAAGGATATTAATGACATTCTACTTTTCAGATGATCCATAGTAATATTTAACTTCTGTATTAGTTGGATTTAACAGTTTTGAATCTTCTGTTTGAAGCATTTTTGCTGCTTCTGATGATGATTGCTTTTACAACTATTTTAGAGTTGGAGGGATAGGTAATAGCATTTGGTTTTGTCACCTTTGTGGTACTTAGGCAAATCATTTACAATGAATAGGAAAGAGAAAATAATGTCTTCTGCATCCATTACTTTATGCTGGCTACTTAGGAGCAACCTGTAACAGCATAGAGTATAAAGAGAAAAAAAAGAATAAGGAATGAATTTCTAGGTTGTTTTTTTTTTTTTATAAAGAAGCCTGACAAATACTTATCTAGAGCAGAAGTTCTCAACCTTCCTAATGCTGTGACCCTTTAATACAGTCTTTCATGTTGTGGTAACTCCCAATATAAATTATTTCATTGCTGTTTCACAACTATAATTTTGCTACTGTTATGAATTGTAATGTACATATCTGTGTTTTCTGATGGTCTTAGGTAAATACCCACACACACTGTTAAAGGGTTGTTTGACCATGGGTTGAGAACCACTGATCTAGAGGGTTTTATAATAGAGGATACTAATATAGACTTGGCAGGTACATTGTTGAAGATAACTGAACAAGAAAAAGCACCACAATGTTACTGACACACGGAAGTAAACGCCCTAGCAAAAGCTGACATGATAGTATATCAGTATTTCAGTGGGCTTAGGAGATTGCCCGTCCCACTTCTCAGCAACCGTGGGAGAACTGAACTGGTGACAGATCGCTTTGGTCATTTCCAGGCTTCTGCTGTCAGCCATGTCTACCAGACTGTGGAATGTCTGAAGCTTGTGCTTTCTCTCCGTCCACAAATGAAGGGCTTGAGGCAGCTGCTAAGAGGCCTTCAGCATGCCTTTCAAAAGGAAGTAGTGCGGAAGTAGATTCTGTTCTCTCCACAGACAAGCTAGAGCTAGTCACGCTCCAGAAGTACTCATTTTCTTGGGACATGTGTGAAAGGGATTTTAAAAATTCTCAGCTTGAAAAATTGACAAATTGGGATTAAGTCTTTAAGGTTTTCTTAATCCAGAAACCCGTGTGGTAGGGATTCTTGTTCGTAGGATTCCTCCTGAGAGTTCGAGTGGAGCTTCTCTTCACCTAGACACCAGAAAGTATCACATCACACACATATCGCACATCGCCTTCCCAGGATGCATCCTGTCGAACTCAGGCAAATGATTGTGCATCTGTTTGTTCAGGGACTCTTGTGGGGGGGGGCGGGACAAACAATGGCATCAGCAAAAATAAGCATGAACGATTATGGGCGTGGAGTGCCAGGCCTTCCTTTGGCACTTTGAAGGCAAGACAATTAATAGCTCGTTAAAGTCACTGTTTTCTCAAGAGGTGAAGAGACTTACCAAGCCTCACATTCAGTGTGAGGTCTCAGCAGAGGTGAACATCAGCAGCCTGTCCTGGGGTGAAGCCGGGTCTCAGCTCATTAGATTTGCACACTGCAATTTACTACATCAAGAAGCCTCCAGAGAGCAGGGAAGCAAGCTCAGTAAAATGGATTCCACCTGATATTTTAGTGGTCATTAAATTTTATCACCCTATTTTATCTGAAACTTGCAACTTAATTTTAATTCCAATTTATGACAGAATAAAACTTGAAAATAGAATACCCCAAGAGAAGTCTTCTATCATCTAATATATAGATGTTGATTGACCGGGCTGTTTTCTTTTGAGAATAAAAGTAATATAAAAGTGTGCTGGTTTTTGTTTATTTACCAGTATGAAAAGCATACATCCTCGGGACTCAGCAGTTTTGAGTCTAGTCAATAAGAAAGCCTCCTAAAAGAAAGAAAAACTATTTGGAAGCATTTGCAAAGTGTGAGACAAAGAACAGTCTTTAAAAGCTCCAATTTTACTCAGTAGCCAAGTTTACTAAAATACTTTCAGTAGGTGTCCTTTTCAGACTTTATAAATTGCTCTCTCAGGGAGGCAGGATGGGTTTATGGGACTTCACGCCCGGGTCCCTGGCAGCTGACTTCACCGAGGTCACTCACATTCCTCAGTGGTGCGCTCAGAGCCCGCCTCTGGGCTCCAGAGCCACAGGGTTGATGTAAATAGCAGCTTGTGTGTTCTGAAAAGGGAGAGGTCTTCTCAGCTCCTCGTGGTGTTTCATGGTGTTGAGTTCATCTGGGAAAGTCTACAACTTCAGAGCCAACAGTCTCTTTGCACCTGAGGGCATTTCCACTTCCGTCACTAAGGTTCGGTGATCATTTCAGCATTGTGCTCCGAAAGAGCTTACTGCTTGTGCATGTCACGTGACACCCTTAAACAGGCCTAAAGTGTGAGAAGGCTGCCATGTTCATCTGTTTGCCTTCCACTGTCTGATAACAATGGCAGTTGTGAGTAATGACTGCTGTGAACAGCCATCTTGGAAAGGAATACCTAAGACCTTTCTGGTAACTAATACCTTTCTGGTCGGAGCACATTTCCACTGACCAATAAGATGAATTAGTTTGTAAATGTGGATTGGACATTGCTAAAAGAAACTGTAATTGTCATTTCTAGGTTCTCACCCTTCCCAGTCTCTAACTGAGTTTCTAGAATGTGAATAAATACTTCAGACAGTTTATGGGTGTGGGATATTCCACACTCACTTTTTTTAGCAAACATTTCTGTAGCAGTTACTAATTCCTGTCAAGATGGGGCTGTATAAACCTAGGCATGGTGGCCCCCAGGTTCAAGGCCAGTCTAGACTAGAGAGTGAGACCTGCCTCAAAAGCAGAGACAACTACACTAACAGCAAAAAGATTGTGTTAAGTCATCCTAGAGTGATGTTCTGTGCATCAAGTGTGTGTGTGGGGGGGACCCTGAATCGGAGGAATTGTGAATTGATAGCCACAGAGCAGTTCTTTATTGCTAAGTCTGTGCCATTCAGTTCTCCCACGGTCCTCCACTGCAGATACTGCTGTTCTCGTTGATGGATGGATGGAAACACTAAAGCTGTGTGGCCCATGGAAGTCCACCTGGCTCCTGGTTAGGTTCCTGTTTTTTTTTATTCTTCTCCTTATTATTCTCTCTCTCTCTCTCTCTCTCTCTCTCTCTCTCTCTCTCTCTCTCTCTCTCTCTCTCTCTTTTTAGGAGACTGATTGATTGACAGACACAAAATATTTAGTGCTTAAAACCCTTAAAACCCTGGGATTCTACTTCCTCAAAATAAAAGGCCATAGGCAATTTTGTGGAATTTATTTTCACATTAAAGAAGTCTGGCAACACTAAGGACTTACCATTAAGGAAGCATCTTACTGATCTTCTATAACTTTAAAACTACCCATGAGCCCTTAGACACCAAGTTTACACACATACATTTATAAGGGCAATGTTAAACTGTTTGACTACTAACAGGCAAGCAAGATTATAGCTCTTGGTTCAAGATGCCGAACAATCCAGCAACCTCAAACACTTCTAGGAAGGGGAAAGGATCATTTTTCCTTTTTCAATTCTGCACCTTTTCTCTGTGCTTATTCATCATGTTTTAAATAAACAGACTGAAGAAGTTGTTATTCAAACCCTCCCAAGGCTTCTTCAGTTTCATTCTGAAACCAAGTTCAAAATATTCTGGCAAAAATTAAAGGCACCATTCAAACATTTCCATAAATTTTAAATTGTGTAAAAAGTGATAAAACTAAAATGACCTGGAAAAATGGCTCATAAGCATTTCCTCATCTCATAATCTGTGATTGTTTTCAGATTCTGAAATTAGCTGTAATTCACCCTTGCATTTCAGAGTCTCTATCCTATAGCTCTTTCTGGATTTATTTTTTTCACAAACATGCAATGTCTTTAATATCATAGTGTTCATTCACAAAAGGAGGTAGAAACGCTGCCTGCTTGCTATCTTCTACCTTTATTACCCATTCTGGTGGAATAGATGTCATTTTTAGGAGAAAACCAACCAATAGAGTTGCCACGATTATGGGCAGGATTGGAGAATTTGGGCTCCCCAGTAGTGAAGAGCATGCTGTAGTCTACATCTCTAAGAAGCTTAGGACTGCTCCTTTACCATTTTGCTGTTTCCCTGGTGTGTTTGAATCCATGTGTTAAAGTTTGCCCATTATTGGAACCAACTTAAAAACACACAGCAAAATCACATTCCCTTTTTATTATGTAGTGAAGTCAGTATAAAAAGATGTACAGATAACAGTTTTTATTTGAGCATTAAAGTTTATTGTGACGTCGTATGCATTTTGTTGCATTGTCATCTGATAGCGCTTACAGTGGGGTTCAGGAGTGCTCTTCTGGCTTAGGGAAGTTTAAGGATGAGGTCTCAGAAGAGTTTTCCAGTGGATCTCTAAACCTGCACACAAAATAGTCTTGATAACTAGGAAGTATTTATTACTTGTTTGCTCACAAAACCTCATTGTCAGCCTATTGTGTTTCCATTGGCTTCATTTCCCAGCCCGTCAAGAAGAGAATTTGGTCAACTTATTGTTTTCCAAGAGTGGGTAGAGTAAGACTTGGGAGACTGGGACAGAGGGATTGTAAGTTTGCGGTTAGCCTGGCATACATACCAAGATCCTGTGTCAATGAAGAGGAAAAGGAGAGAAAGACACAGAGAGTATGAATTAGATGAATTCTATTTGAATAGACTTGTATTACAGACTAAGCTCGATCATTTAAACATGATAGAAAATTCAGCACTAATGTTTTTAGTCTGTTTTTGACTTTAAATGATAAATTAAATTACTACTAATTGTAGTAATCTGTTCTTGGGAGTCTAGGGAAATATTAAAATTAAAAACATATGTTAAAAATAGCTAATACAATTTTTGGTATCCAAACGTTGAAAAAACAGTGTTGCTATTTGATGTGGGCAACTGAAAGAGATGTTTCAGTAGACAACAGAGGGAGCGCACTGTGCCCCTTTTGTTCTCAGACCTTAGAATTGAGGAAAATCTTTCCCATCTCTGGACCTTTATGTTGCTACTCACCCCTGTAATTTACTTTTCCCTGGATCTCTCAATGACATTCTCATTTCCATCCTTTACATCACCTCAGATGCCGCCTCTTTATAAGGCCTGACCCTGACCAGCCTATGCACAGTAAACCTTCGCCCGTACATACCCAGGCACAATCCCTAGGCACCTTCTTTATTTATATTGTTCCTGCATCCTTTGAAATGTGAGCTCCACCAAAAACAAATTATCTTCCTTATTGATGCTATGTCTAACTTAGTGCCTGTCTCAATAATGTGAATGAATTAAGTACAGAAATTAGTGGAAATGAAGGATGGGGAAAGAAAAGAAAGCATTGGAAAGAAATGAAAAATAAAAATTGGTATAAGGAATAAGCAATGACCCGAGGAATTGTAGTGTGGGTATTAGTATTTATGCATGCTCAAGAGTGTATGTATGTAAAGAGTGTTTTAAAGTTGAGTAAAAATACTATGGCACTCTCTCTCCTCTCTTCTCTCTCTCCTCTCCCTTCTCCCCCCCCCACTGTGTGTCTGTGTGTGTCTCTCTGTGTGTAGGTGTGTGTACACCTTATCCTCCCCAGAAACACACAGTGACTTTTTGAAGCAAAAAGTAATTCTTAACAGGAAGCAATATCTTTCCATAGTCACTACACTTTGCTGAAAGGTCCAGATTCTAAATGCCTTCCAATGTGCATGTCTTATGCTCATGTTTTCATTGTGCCGTGGAAAAGGCCATAGATAAAGCATAAGCAATCACTAGGCTATGTTCCCATAAAGCTTTGTTTATGGACACTGAAATTTTGATTTCCTGCAATCTCATGTAGTAGTATTCTGCTTTGGTTTTGTTCAACCAAAAGAAAAATATAAAGACCATTTCAGTGCATGGTCCTGTGATACAGGTAGCTGGCTGGATGTGGCCAACTGTCCTGACTCCTGGACTAGCTTCACGGTAATCTAATGGAAAAATGCTTGCCGTTTGCAGGATAGCTGGCTCGGGGAGTAAGGAATAAGTCTTCCACTTCTACAAAGGATAAAATTCCTGTTGCTAAAATTTAGGGTAATTTGGCAGATGGAAGAAGACTCTGATGTTATATGATCAGACCTTCCTGGTGTACAGTCACTTAGCATCCAGGAGGGTCCATTATCCATGGTGAAGTTGGGAGTCTGAGCAGTCCACATGGTCGTGGAACCGCCCAGGGCTGACTACTGAAAACTCATAATTCTACTTATTCCCTCTCTTCTCAGACTTGGGGAAAGAGTATCTCCTTCTTTTAGTACAGTTTTGTGAAATCAAGATGTGGGCACATTAACTCCCTGTGTTCTTTATCACCCTGGAGGGGACAATGTATGGAATTTCAAGTGATAATTTCTCAAGACTTCGTGGTTTTAAATTGGATAAGGACTTATCTAAGGAACCATTTCAAAACACTGCATGATATCATTTTCTCTAAATGTAGAAATTAAATAATTAGTTGGAAATTATGGTCTGTATTCATGTTTTTTATAGCTATACTATTTTAAGCATCCCAATAACGTTAAGATAAGAGAGTTCCACAACTCTTTGATAACTCACATCTCTCTCAAACAGCCGAATCTGCTATTTAAACTTCCACCTTGGGAAGAAGCTAGTCAGTCTGCAGTGAAAACTCAGAATGCAGCTCAATTTGAAGATAAAGCAGTTAAGTATGTCATAGATAGGAATATTTAGGATATTTAAAATCGAATAGCTGAAAAACACATCTGTTTTATTTTACGGCATACAGGATAACCCAGGCTTCAGGTATGCTTCCCATGGGGAAATGTAAACAAATCATTCACTTGTGTTTTTTCTTATATCATTAGATATAAAGAATAGCTTCCTAAGGGCAAGGAATTGGAGTTTTATTTTGCATTCATTAACTGCCTTCCTTTCGTACCTGGCTGTGTGTATTAGGAAATACCAATTAATAATAGTGTTTTAATTAAGTCAAACTGAATAGGAAGAAGAAAATGTAACGTAAAGTCAGCCAAACAGATGGTTTAAAACTTCCAGCTCAGGTCTCGATTTCTCTCAGCTGCAGTCTCTCTGACATGTAACACTGAGAAGTAGGTACACACAGGAACATATGTGAGGAATGTGGTATCAAAAGGTGTGCAATTATCTGATATGTTTCCTGCAGAGTGTCGAGTAAATAACTCTGTGTATAAAATAGGATGCAGATTATTGGGACTGCACAGGGATGGGCCGTTTAATCATCAAGTGGACTGTGTGGTTGTGCCATTTAAGATTCAACTGTGTGGCACACAGTACAGGTAAGGATATGGCTATAATTCAGTACTCGGGAGGAAGGGGCTTGGACCAAAGGGTCCTATGCTTATAATGGTTTTCTTGTGATAATTTTCTTCCAAGAAGTCTTGGAGATATGTGCTTTTGAGGGAAATAAAGGAGATGTGATGCTTAGGGTTTCCTTGGGCCAGCTTCCTTTAGAGGCCGTCCAGTGCATATCTCTCTTCTACCCGCAAACGCAAGCCTACTCTATTATTTTCTACACATTCTCCATGACACGGTCCTCTTCCTAAGCCATAGCATCATCACCACTGCAGTATGACCTGCTCAGGCTTTGGAGCATCTTTGCAAACGTGTGGCTAACCTCGCAGCTGGAGACCTGTACTCTTTTTAAAGTGTAAATCCCTGGGAAAATTATGATGTGTTGATTTCTGAGTTGCTGGCCTTCTTCCTCTACTACCCAACTGCTGTTCTTACATCTCTCTCTGGGAATAGTCAATCTTAGAAATCATACAGCTGTCATTTACATTGCCCCAGACACCGCCATAGGCAATATTTTATCTGCTGATAATTTTTACTTGTACTGTATCCCAGATGCCACACAATGACCAAAATACCTTTGTTTCCTGCTAGTGGTCATTTCAGTGTGGAATTGGAAACTCCCAGGAGAACAATAATTCCATCTTCTATCTTTATTTTTTTCCTTAAGGTACATTTTGTAGACATAAGCCTACATACCCCATTAGACTGTATCTTAAAGGAGGAATCTTGAAATGACCCTTGCTTTGAAAAGATTGCTTTTTGATTTTGAAATAGAGTGAAGAAACCTAACTTTGGTGCTAGTTTCATAGAATTAAGTGCGAGAATTTATAGCATCTTGAAGCAACCCCCTCCATTTCTTTTCTGACTATACTTTCCAAAATCTAGAGGCAAATCTACACAGCTTCATTTATCTTCCCCATTTGCTTTCTCCACTCCATAAACCATGACCCAGGCCCTTCTGTATTTCCCCATACAGTAGATTCGAAATTACATGACACCCTTGTGGGACTACAGTGCCACCCTCTCTGGAACAGACAGCTGATTTGTCTTGATCAGTAATGACCTCATAACAAGCAAAACCACGAACCCAAGTGCTAATCTGAGAGCACAGCAGAAGGCAGGCACAGAAGCCAGCTGCAGGCTCAGTAATACCCTACCCAAGAGAATGTACCAGAAACATGGAAGAGACACTTTGAGTCTGTTTGTAAATTCTGTGATTGTCTCTGCATCTCAGACACTTGCCACACCAGGCCAAATGATAAGGAATATTCTTAGATACTAGTCTAGGCCAGGATTTGACATGTCCCTTTAGATTGGCTTCTCTTGGCAAGTGTAAGTTGTCATTTAGTGCCAGCATTTTAAGATGAAATCTTTACTTGTAGATTTTTCATTTCTTTCATTGGTTCTAATTTGTTGTTTTGGACCCTGAAGTAGCTTAATTTAGAAAAAAAAAGCATGTAACAGCTATTAAAATACTCATAGTATCTAGTGTGATGAGGTAACAGTAAACAGTAGTACCTATGGATGGGTAAATTGAAAATTCAATGGCTGGTACATCAGTGCAAACTTCTCAGATATCATCCATCCTCAAGAAAGTCAAGAGTAACTGTGCTTGACTACTGAAAGGAGCATGCAATTTCATATATAGATCATAATTGTATATATATATTCAGAACCAATTTATGCCATATTGTAAATGTTTTTTATGTCGCTGTGTTGAAATTGTGGGTTTTTTTAAACCTTCATTTTATTTCACTTTATTTGAAGTCCCTTTAGGAAATGCTTATCTTGTTAGTGATAGTCAATAAAAGCTTTGTTCTTCCTTTCTTTGTACTATCTTGACATTTGGGAAAGAATGTGTTTGAGGTTATTTCTACTTATTTTTAGTTATTAAACTATGACTAATTATTAAATGTGACCATTTGCTATGAGGAAATGCCTAGAAGGAAAAATGTATATACCATATACCACTTGCATTTTGTTCCATTCATATATCCTTTGTTAAAGACATATTACGTACAGTATGATTGCCCACTGGATAGAACTGACATTGGGCCTGGGTGAGATGGCTCACTTGGCATTGTACTCTCTGTGCAAGCTTGGGGACCTGATTTCCATCCCCACTTACAAAACTGAACATTTTAGTATATGAGTGTAATCAAAGGGATGAGGAGCTGGAGAGAGGAGGTTCATTCAGGCTTACTGGCTGGTTAATGTAGCCAAGTTATGAGTTCCAGATTCAGTGA
This sequence comes from Microtus pennsylvanicus, assembly GCF_037038515.1. Lineage (NCBI taxonomy): Eukaryota > Metazoa > Chordata > Mammalia > Rodentia > Cricetidae > Microtus > Microtus pennsylvanicus. Next base: position 25,832,356 of record NC_134592.1, read on the forward strand.
TACCATAAATTAAAAACTAAGGTGGAAAGTGATTGAGGAAGATGCCCAACACTGACTCCTGCTCTCTACATGTGCACACACAGGCACACGTCTACATATTCTCTCCACATGTGCACACACAGGACACGTCTACATATTCTCTCCACATGTGCACACACAGGCACACGTCTACATATTCTCTCCACACGTGCACACACAGGCACACGTCTACATATTCTCTCCACACGTGCACACACAGGCACACGTCTGCATATTCTCTCCACACGTGCACACACAGGCACACGTCTACATATTCTCTCCACACGTGCACACACAGGCACACGTCTACATATTCTCTCCACACGTGCACACACAGGCACACGTCTACATATTCTCTCCACACGTGCACACACAGGCACACGTCTACATATTCTCTCCACACGTGCACACACAGGCACACGTCTGCATATTCTCTCCACACGTGCACACACAGGCACACGTCTACATGTTCTCTCCACACGTGCACACACAGGCACACGTCTACATATTCTCTCCACACGTGCACACACAGGCACACGTCTACATATTCTCTCCACATGTGCACACACAGGCACACATCTGCATATGTTCTCCACATGTGCACACACAGGCACATGTCTACATATTCTCTCCACATGTGCACACACAGGCACACGTCTACATATTCTCTCCACATGTGCACACACAGGCACACATCTGCATATGTTCTCCACATGTGCACACACAGGCACATGTCTACATATTCTCTCCACACGTGCACACACAGGCACACATCTGCATAGACTCTCCACATGTGCACACACAGGCACACGTCTGCATAGACTCTCCACATGTGCACACACAGGACACGTCTACATATTCTCTCCACATGTGCACACACAGGCACACGTCTGCATAGACTCTCCACATGTGCACACACAGGACACGTCTACATATTCTCTCTACATGTGCACACACAGGCACACGTCTACATATTCTCTCCACATGTGCACATACAGGCACACGTCTACATATTCTCTCCACATGTGCACACACAGGCACACGTCTACATATTCTCTCTACATGTGCACACACAGGCACATGTCTACATATTCTCTCCACACGTGCACACACAGGCACACGTCTACATATTCTCTCCACATGTGCACACACAGGCACACGTCTGCATATTCTCTCCACACGTGCACACACAGGCACACGTCTACGTATTCTCTCCACATGTGCACACACAGGCACACGTCTACATATTCTCTCCACATGTGCACACACAGGCACACGTCTACATAGACTCTCCACATGTGCACACACAGGCACACATGTACATGTACTCACAGAAGATTTGGTGCTGACAAGAGGAGCTGTCTTTGAGTAGTTACCCTTCTGGAATAGGCTATGTGCATTTAATGGGAATGTGTCCTTACTGTTGGATTATCCTTTTGAAAACTCTTAGCCATCATAATCCTTCTTTCTAAGAGGATTACCAAATTCTTTTACTTAAAAAGCTATGACCTGTAAAAAGCAGATTCATCTTATGTTTGTATGCCAGTGCTGTTTTTCTCCTATGTTCATAATACTTCTCCAAGCCTTCTCTGATTGTGTGTGATTCTGTGATGAGGGCATGAGGGTTCTTCAACTGTCCTTTTCTACAGCAAAATAATTTTTGTTATTTTAATCTGTAAGCTTCTAATTTATCTGTTAAATGTGATAGTTAATTTAATGTGTCTAATTGATTGGTTCAGCTGATTCAAGTGAACTGTTAGTGATCTGCCATTCAGATACGAGTGATCCATTTCACGCTCATTTCCAACCTGGCCGACAGTCCTCTCCCATCTGCAGGGATGTTAATGAATTTGCCTCGGTACATTCCTGAATCCTAATGCACACTCCATTGCAACCATCAGTAAATGAATATTTATGGTTCACGGCAGAGCATTCACCTCATCCTAAAAAGTTAAAATACATTTTAACAGTATACATACTGTAAGCTTCCTCCCAACTATAGCTCTGCCTACATGGCTTGTCAAACCCAGAATAAATTAGAACACAGTGTCTAGCTGCATTATTCTCACTAGATAGTTTATGATGGCTACGTGTGAGAATAACTGTTAACCCTGCACATTTAAGCCAGTGACTGTCCAGCTCCATGGAAATCCTGTATATATTAAAATCATTATTTTTTCCACTGTAGATGTTTCTGAAACTTTGCCTTATAATTAAAGAGTGGTAGAAATGAATTATTTAATCACAAAAAATCCCAGTGATAACACTGTAGACCTTATCCTCCCTAAACTTTGTTTCTTCAAAATATTTGAAGGAACTTTTCCCTTTAATTTCTATTTTGATATTGTTGTTTAATCTTGTATTCCCCTCAGAAATTCATATATTTGCTTCTGCATTAGTCTTAATTGTGTCCTTATTCCTGGTGTTAATTATCCAGAAACATTTCCTTAAAGAGAAGTAGATTTGTTTAATAGAGTAATTTATTTGTGTTCTACTCCTATATCTTATTTTAGATATTTTTATATGAAGTAATAACTGGAAGTTCTTAGATAACTTTGGAGATTCTGCCATTGTCTTAAAAGCATAAAAATTATGTGTATAAGTCTGTTATATATAATGTCCATTTTCCTTAGAAGATTTATTTTCAGCTAATGTTCAAATCTATAACTGTAAAAATAAAGACATTTATCCTAATACATCAACTAAAATAACTTGGTTACCATAACAGTATCTTCATTACTATGGAGGTTGCCTTCCCTCTCTGAGCCTTCAACCTTAACTACGCCTTTAATATTACTATGCTTTTCAAGGTTTAGACTTGAAAATAAGGACTTTAAAGGGTGTTGATTCTATATGGAGCCTGAAGATAAAATTTATGGAAACAAAATTTGGCAGTTCAAACAGAAAAAGAAAGAATGCCAATTCATCAGTGAAGGTCTTACTAGAGAAATTGGTTACATTTGTGGCCAGTTATGGTTTTCTACATTCATAAGTTTTTAAATCACCTTAATTAATAAAGATAATTGTTTTGGCTTTCTTATCTCTTACAATTGAGACTTTAAAGCTATGTGGTTTAGATCACGCTCACTGGTGGGAACAATGACATTATCTGCTCTTATTAGCTGCTGCTGTTGTTGACAACCTGAATTAATAAAATTTAGGTTAATAAGAACCTCCTATTTCTTTAATGTCCTCATTTAACAAATCCAGTTCCATTTTATGTATTTGTGTGTGGGTAGGATCACTCCCGTAAATGTCTCAGGATAACACCTAGGAATTGACTGTCTTATTCTACCGTGTGTTTCCCAGATCAAACTTTGGATCAGGCTTATTGGCAAGCACTACCCATAAACCACCTCACAGGCTCCTCCTGGCTTTTTATTTATGTTTCATTTTCCATTGCACCCCGATTCCATTACCACTAAAGAAGAAAGTAAGCTGTAGGCAAGTAGGCATTAGTAGGCCACAGTAGATGTAGTGCTCATTGGCTTTTATGTTTTAAACAGATGGTGTAATTTAACTGTTTTTTGTTGTCCATAGTTCTATAGAGTAGTCTCATGTTTATAAGTCATACAAATATTTAGAGAGAATTCAGATATATAGCATAGTTCAGTTTATCTTTGCCATAAGTGTGATAAGGCTGTAAGCAGATGGATAGAATTCAGGCATAGCATGAATCAGAATGATATCTTTGCCATAAATGTGATAAAAAAATTAAAGCAGATGGAAATTAAGCTCTTCTGTTTTGATATTCTTCTGTTTTCACATTATATGAATTTTCTTATTTCAAGCCAGTTACATGTGTTTTCTTACAGTATAGTAACCTTAAACATCATCAGCCCACAGAGCATGGTATGGGGAATCTTCAAGTTCATGAAAGGGTTTAGATATTCGAATTCCCTATGCAGTGGTTTATCTAAGGTGGCCATGGCCACTGTCTGCTCGGTCTGCACAGGACAGTGACGCATTGCTGACTGGTGACGCTCCAGGCTTGCTATGGCTAGGAAGCCTATAGTAGCAGCAGAGTAGAGACTCTTTCGGGTGCCATATGCATTTGAAATCACACACAAACATGACATTTCGTAAGTCACCATGGAATATGATTTATGGGGAAGGCCTACCAAGTATGACAATAAAAGGTAATCAAACAAATTACTTTGCTTAGCAGCCAGCTTTGGGTTGTGTTCCATAGTGTATGGTGTTGATATGCTAACTTGTGCCCGCATAGCCAAATGTTTACAGGCTGTTCATCTCAGTTTCTCAGTGTGGAGACTGGGGGCCAACTTACAGAATTCCTCTGAGAAAAACCCCCAGTTTCTGGTGAGCTGAAAGAATGTAAGTAAATCTAATTAAAGAAAAGGATTCCCAATGTATAGATTTCCTCTAGTTACTTAAAATGGTAGAAGAGCAACACATGGCCTTGTCCCCTGGAAAATCTGACATTTCATCTTGACCTTCTGACTTAGCTTCCTCTCAAATCCAGTTTTTAAACTTGGTAAATATGTCCAGTTTCCCCATTTAACCTCTAGAAAGTTGTGAGTATAGTTATTGAGTTCAAAACTATTTTCCTCAATCATTTGTCTTGTTAAAGAATGTTGTCTCAGACACCTTTAAAACCAGCATTTCTGTAAACTAGATTCTGTCGTTACTCTGTAGAGTAAACTGTATAGCAGGGCCCTCGGCTTCATAGAAATCTTTATCATTCAATATTTGTACATGACCTTTAACTGTTTAAGTTAAATGTAATTTGTACTAGATCACACACTTCAGTGTTTGCCTAGTGAGACTAGTGTGTGCTGGTGTCTTCTGCACGCCACTGCTCCCACCCAGCTGTGATTCGCGTGTTCACATTTATCTCACACTCACATATCCTTAAGGGGATAATTTTAGCAGTACAGTGGAGATATGAGCTATTCTTCTCAGTAACTGGATCTGAATTTGTCACATTTTCTATTAAGTTAAACCCTGAGGTCCTATCCATTGGTAGATACCATAAGAAAAGGTATTGTAGTTCTTTCCTGCCTGTTTTTCTGTTGCTGAGATCATTTGAGTATGGAGTTTTAATTTTTGTATTTTTACAATAATACTTTGCTAATAGCAGGTAGACAGAAAAACCTGCAAACAAAGTCAGCTTACAGATTTGCTTTAATAATTCTGTATTATGCTTCATTTGCAGGACCGTGTAAATGCATTAGAAACGGTAAGTGGGACATTTTCCTTCTTGTATCAGAATTACTGCTCTCTGATGCGGATTTCAGAGCCCACCAAAGGAAGCAGTTCCAGAAAGTATTTCTAGAACTGCCGCTAAGATTGAGAGCAGGGAAGGCGCTAAAACGTGTCTAAAAGGTATGTGTTCATAGACTTCCTGGTGGAACCTCTCAAAAGGAAAGTGTGAATGTGTGGAGATGACGGCAGCTGTCTCAGGATGGGCGAGCGATGACGAGCTACTCTGGAAAAGAGGGGCAGTGTGAAAATGATCCATGCCTTGCCTGCCTTTTCTGCATTCCACCATCACTGGAAATGCTGGTTAGCAAGCATTTTTGAAGTCCAAGTTTTTAACATATTGTTTTTAGTTTTTACCATTGTCCAAAGAGAATGATAAAAACTAGTCAGCCTTTTTCTGACAATCTTACTTGAAGACATCTACTATTGGGGAATGGTTTTAAGTATCTAGCTGTAAACACTGTCTGGTTGCATTTATTTATTAGAAAAATGATTAATTTTAAAATATGAGAGAAACCAACATATCTACAGTTGAAGAACATAGATGAAGTACAGCATTGTAACCCACCGTGCTGTGGTCATCATAAAAGAGGCTTATGTTATAACTTCAAATGAAAACTAACTCAAGAAGCAATCTCCCATGACTTCAGTGAGGCTCTACATACCCGAGACACAGGAGAGTGGGAGAACCCACAGCAGGCACTTGCCAGATATGAATTATGTTTTGTGAGTATGATTTTTTTGCTTACCAGGTTTAGAAATTATGGTTGTTTTGCTTTGGTAAGTATTTCTGCACAGTAACGTGTGAATCAGAATTAGAGGCATACAGGGTTCGCGGTGTAATCTCCAGCGCTCAGTTATTTGCCTGGCATGTATAGGACTCTGGATGCCGTCTCCAGCACCACATTCAATAAAGGGGGAAGTAGAGAAACAGTAGAATAAACTATCGTACTACTTTATGTTAAAATATTATGCAGCAATAAAAAGACATATTTAAAGAAGTAATGATGTAAAAAAAAAGTAAAGTAAAAATCGCTGTGTTGTTATGGGGGGGAAGTATAGCAATGTATAAACTTTGATACAAATACTAGATATGCATATTTTTGCATTAAACAGTCATTAAGAGACTACACAAAATATTAACAGTGTCTTGGGAACAGTGGTGATTTTTCTTTGGGTAAATTTTTAATGTACAGGGAGGAATGAAACTCCTTTAAGCAATAAAGCTAGTACGAAAAGTCTGAGCTTAACTTTATGAAAGAGAAATAAAGGAGTCTGTTTTTATAAAGTAACACTGTCCAGACTTGGGAATTTCTCCCTCCGGTTTAACTCTCAAAAAGTTCACTCATCGTCCCCCTTCCAGTGTGGCACCACTAGAGGCATACAGTGTCTGCCTTTTCCTCTGCATTTTTACTTAGTTTTAAGAGTGTCTTGCCAACAAGCTTATGACTTAAATATTCTCTTTAAAAACGTGAGTAAAATGGCAATGTGTGTATTTGGAGACACACTGAGAGCACGAAATACCATCCATACATGTCTAGAAAGATGCATCTTCCTTGACTCTGCATCTGTAAAATTTTGGGCAAGTCTTGATACCAGAGAAGGAAAAACCTTAGAAAAATAGAAAAGCCTAGTAATGGGTTGCCATTATCATTGTGATCTTGTGTTAACTGTGTTTTTTTTAATATCAGAATTTTGTTGGTGTGATATTCAAAATGACAGGTTACATCAAGACAAAGTCTATATTGTTTCCTTGTATTTGTTGATCTTTTTCTATACCTAACATATTTTTCTATTGAAGTATCATTCAGTAGAATCTTAAAGACCTTTTCCTAGGTGTTCCCTGGAACCTAAGTTAAAAATTAAAAGTCATCATGAGAAAAATAAAAATGATTAAATGGACTGTGGTTGGTACGGTAACAGTTTTCTCAAAAACAATTATCATAAGTAAAACCATAAAAATTAAAATACTTAATGATAATGTTAATGCTCAAATATTATGAAGTCCTTTGACTTCATATGGCATTATAAGAAGCAGAATTTAATTCACTAGGTGGGCTCCTCAACTGATAAAAGTATTTTATAGTTCATAAAATGAAATATGCTGAAAGCAGTTTGAATCATTTATTATTCTCTCGTAATTCAGACTCTAGAGTAAGGCACATATTGGTGTCTCCCACTTGGCTCTGGTTCTGAAGGTCACAGAAGGAGTCACATGCAGTGTGTGTGCTGTGTGACAGCAGATGTCACTTTGCAGCTCATCGTTCCCTTGGGGGTACTAATGATTGGTTATTTTAGGTGTTCAGGTAGTTTTAATACCTAAAAGCAATGTGTTTCTTTTTTTATTTATTTTATTGAGCTCTACATTTTTCTTTGCTCTCCTCTCTTCCTCCCCCTCCCCTTCAACCCTCTGCAGTGTGTTTCTTTATCATCCCGTGATGTCATTTGACAGTTGCCACCATTGAACTCCGCTTGTGTGTTCGTTCTTCCTCTTTCCTCTCATTCACTGTCAGACAAGCTCCTTGGATTTCAAATTATGCCTTATTTGTAAATGAATCCCCAATATCTGTCAAAAGCTCATATACATGGTAGGCATTAAGAAAATATGTGTTGAATGGAAAATGTTGAACTCTCTCTTACTCTTGTACAAGACTGTACATAGCAAACTAAGTATAAATAGTATCAGTCCTGTAGTTAAGGGAAAATTTTTCCAGAAGTATGTTAATTAATTTCTGGGTCTTTCCATATGGCACCATATACTATTTAAGATTTTACTGAGCACGAACCATTTTCCTGGTTTACCTGGAGTTTTCCTTAAAAGAAAACCCATTCAACCAAAATGCAGCAAGTTGATCTCCCAAATAAAAAAAAGTGATTAGCTGAAGAAAACTCAGGATGAAAATCCTCCGCTCATAGGCAGGGGAAATATGAGACATTTGTGTTTTCTGGGCACTGTCAAGGTGCTGTGTTGTCAGGTGGAGGAGAGGTGTCACTTGAGTATCAGTGAGTGCTGCTGGGAGGTAAGTGGACTGCTCAGAGCCCTCCGGTGGGAGTGCTCTGTTACAAAGAAAAGATGGGTAGGGTAAATGAGAGCAGCATTGTGTCTGGGAGCATCACAAAAATGACAGGTTTTGTAGTCTGAAGACATGAGGAGGAGGAGAGAATATCTGTGACATATGAAGAGTTTGGTAGTGTCATGCAGAAAGAGCCAGAGGAGGCATTCCAGATAAAGGATGCAATGGAAACGAGCATAGGGTTTGCCACGCTAATACTTTGAAGACAGTTGAGATCATGATTCTCTTGTGATGATAAAATGGGCTTCTGTGAAATTTGCTGATTTAACTGCTTAATGATGGCATGAACAGCATGTTATAACTAATTCAAAGGAACAAAGAACTGTGGGGGGTGGGCAAAAAAAAGGGACCGAGGGGGTGGGTCCTGACGTGAACTGGCTTCTTCCCTAGTAGAAAATAAAAGCAATTGAAACTAGCCAAAATGAATCATCTGTTAATGGGACTCATTTTCTGTCAGTGTCTACAACTGGGAATTGTACAAACTCAATGGCAGTGCCGTGTGTAGGCCAAGTGTTGCGATCTGGTAGGGTCAGAAAATCCCGAAGGGTGTGCTCAGCAGAAACTACTGAAACACCTGACTTTTGTTTTCTTTCTGAAGCTTTCATATTTTCTCAGGGTAGAGTCATTACAGTCTTCAACATAGGTAACAGCTTATTAGTGGTGATAGTTAGCAGTATGGGTCTATGAAATGCAAACTTTGGGCTTGATCTGTTGTGACACCGGAGGTACAAGTGGCTTCCTTTTGAGAACCAGTTTCTACTGGTTGGCACTGGATGCTGAGACTTGGGAGGAATTCTAGCTTTTCTTTGGGGATGAATGTTAGGAGCCAAAGAGTTGTAAACTTTCTTTTATTCCATAGAGAGCTGTTAATGGCTTCTGTGCCCTTGCCTTTGTTTTGAACTGCAGTGTAAAGACATAGGGTATAGTCTTCCTGCCCCTGACAGAGCGCTGTGGTGAGTGAGAGACTGTAAATAAAGGTGGGAAGGGCACCATGGATGAAAACCGGCTTTGGAAATACACTTGAAAAAATGAAGGAATGGGAGCTCTCAATTGATGTCACTGTTCTGAGAAAGGACTAACACACTAAGTAAGTGGAAGCTAGGGCCCAGAGAAGGCGAGAAACAAGTGAGAAAGTAAGGAAATAAAGGAGAATTTACAGCATTTCAACTTCGATCATTTTTCAAGTATTTTATAAATCTCTCTTTATTGTTGTTTTATGAATGAATACCTTGATACTTTAGATTCTCACATTCTGTTATTGAAACTTGGCATGACTTAAGCAGCCCAGACATCCCATCCCATATAATAGTGTGGAATCATTAAGATAAAGTTCATTTTCAGTAGCAGGCCAAGCCTAGTGAGTAATTGGAAGAATGGTGCCATGGCTGAGTCTCAGAGCCCAGGCTCCTCCCTTTGCCCTGCCGACCTCCATGTTTTCTGCCTTGTCCACCTGTGCTCGTTATGACTGAATTATAAATAGTAAAAGGAAAATTGGGAGATAAAAGAATGTATCGTTCACCAGGAAGTGGTGGCACGCACCTTCAACCCAGCACTTGGGAGCCAGAGGCAGGTGGATCTCTCTGAATTGGAGGCCAGCATGGTCTACAAGAGTTTGGACTGTTACACAAAGAAACACTGTCCCATAAAACCAAAAAAAAAAAAAAAGAAAAAAGGAAAAAGAATGTATAATTCATTCAATGGTATTGGAAAGTTCTATCATATGTACACATGTCATTTTATATATCTGCCTATGTCATATATAGCTCTAAGGTTAAAAAATTACTGTACATTCCAAGCATCCCACAATTTAAAACATAAATTGTAGTGGGAATTGTAAAATGTATAGAACGGGATGATAATCATGTGTTTAAGTATGCCAGCTTGGCAGAAATGATGCTTCATGAGAAATTTAAGTACTTATACTTACATAAAAAAAGAGATGAAATCCAAATTAATATGAAAAAGATAATAAATGTAGAGAAATCACAGAAAAATAAAAACATAGGAAAGAAGTAGAAATTAATTTACTGTGAAGAAACAGTCATGCAGTGAGCTGGCGAAGTGACGTCGGTGACTTTGCCTGCGTATGTGCTCTGACCAGCCTGCCTTGGTGCGAGTGACCATTGTTACTCCTCGTGAAGACACGAGCCCAGAAGCTGGAGTGTTGTGTAAGCTATAACCGGAATATCAGGGAAAGTGACCAAGTTCCTAAAAATGTAATTCCTAGAGCTAAGAATAAATTTACTAAATAGGCCAATGCCTGAATTCTAAAATGATGCTTAATTCAGTCTTAATGAAAAATTTCTTCCAAAGAGTTCGCAAGCCAGAATAATTTTATGTTAAACTTTTCAAATGTTACAGAAAGAGTTAAGTTTCATGAAAACTTTCCCTGAGTCTAGGAAAAAAGGCAGATGCACAGCTCATGTTGTAAGCCGCATGATTTTATTGCAAAGCCAGACAGAGTGTAAATAAAGAAAATTGGTGTCTTTTCAATTATTACCATGTATACAAAATTAATGGACCAAATTATTAGAAAAATAAATTTTTAATGTTTTATATACAGCTTTATTTAAAAAGCATAATCATGAATAAACTGAAGTTATTCCTGGAATATGGGTTGGTTTAGCATCAGAAAATTCACCAATGTAATTCACCATACTGATAGATTAGTTAGGGCTCCTTAAGATGTTCATCTTTAATAGTAATTAGGGGAATGATAATGAAAACTACACAGAATTGTCACTTTCATTAGCCGGTACATATATATTATACCCATGTTTTCTGTCCATCGTGTCTTTTACCAAAAACAAGGAGAATTGAAACATGTTATCAGAACCTAGGGTTTTTTGGTCTTATTTTGTTTTTACTTCAAAATGATTATTGCCACCTCCAACAGTGATGTCCAAAGACAACTAGTTAGGGTATGACTTCCTGGTGGGGTACTATGCTCCCCTGGACATTCCAGGCTCTTCCAAAGAATTTCAGGCACAAACAGTATAACGACAACTGCATTTCCCAGCCTCAGTTCTGCAGATGCTCTTCTTACACTGTGCTGCTTGAACAGGCTGCCCTAGCTCTCAGAAAGCCTCCTTCCTGACAGCAAGGGCTTCGGGCACTTAAGAGTGCCAACGGAGAAGTGTTCAGTAAGCATCTCTCATAGACCTCCCAAACCAGAAATTGAATGCTTAGTAACCACCTGGCAGTCCTTCAGTTCATCTGATGCTTTCTAGACCTTTGCTTTCAATGAGGTCAAACAGGAATTTAATCAAACTGATAAATCATCATAATTAATTTTGGATGACAGATCCAAATCTGTCACAATTCAATAACTGTCATAAAAATAGTCAAGAAAATAAGGTGGATATGTGAACACTACTTTTGTTTGTTTGTTTGTTTGTTTGTTGTTTTGTTTTTTTGAGACAGGGTTTCTCTGTATAATGGTTCTAGCTATTCTGGAACTAGCTCCTGTAGATCAGGTGGCCTTGAACTAACAGAGATCTGCTGGACTTGCCTACCAAATGCCGTGATCAGCACCACCCGGTTCCATGTACGTTTATGTGAACAAAATTCCTCAATGATTAAATCTATGGAAACAAACTAAAAAGAAATACAGTGGAACCCTGACTTAGTGAAACAGAATCAGCCTGCAATCCTGAACACTCAGGCTAATTAAATACAGTGACAGGCACTATTCTCATTCCATCAATGATACACTTAGGTTTCTTTCTTTCTTTCTTTCTTTCTTTCTTTCTTTCTTTCTTTCTTTCTTTCTTTCTTTCTTTCTTTCTTTCTTTCGTTCTTTTTTCCTTTCCTCCCTCCCTCCCTCCCTCCCTCCTTCCTTCCTTCCTATTGTCCTTCATTCCTTTTTTTGCTAATATTTCATAAAAAATGTTTTATTTTTCTTAAAGTTTCTTAATTAGAATAATAATGTATGTAGAGTTTGTAGAGTTATGTAGAGTTTGTGGTCATCAGAATTTTACAGTGCAGTTGTTCTCTATATTTGTATTGGTATGTTTTTAATGAAAAGTATGACAGAGTAACAAATATATTAGTTTAGGACTATAAGAAAAAAATGTTAGGAATATAAAGGGAAGGGGCAGTGACAAAATTAGTGTTTTTCATGTTTTCTTTTAAAATTGTTTTTAGCCTTTGAAAATTTCCTGAGTACATGTTGAGCACACCTTTCAAATGAGTGTGTCTGTCATCTCGCCTACCTTCACTTCCCTCCTTCAGCACCCCTGGGCCCCAGCACATCTCCCTTCTCACTCTGCCTTTACTGTTTTTATGAAAATATTAAAACCACCGAGTCCAATTCATGTTGCCCATGTATGCATGGGTGTGGGTCCGTCCACTGAGCTTAAGCAATACCAGTGGCTAGAACCTGAAAGAAAAGTACTATCCTGCGCAAGCAGCTCTCAGCTGCCAATGGCTCCTCAGCTAGGGGTGGAAGCCTTGGGTTCACCTCCCCATCATACTGGAGTTTTAACTGGTTTGATCTGGTGCAATTAACCACCTGCTGTGTGCTCTTGATAGTGTACTAGCCACATCAGGGCCAGAAGACTGCATGCACAGCACGCGTCCCCATCCTCTTTCCCTTCCATCTTTCCCTTCCCTCTTCCAGTGTTCTCTGTGTCTCAAATGGTAGAGATGCTCTGTATGTACTTGAGAACTCACAGTCAAAATCCCGTATGCTGAGCACGTAGTCCTGTTATGCTTCTCTCCACTGACTGATGCCCACTGCAAGAGACTCTTCTGACAAAGCTTGAGAGCAGTGTTAAGTCTATGGGTGTGAACAAAATCTTTAGAATGCAGTTTGACTGGATAGCCATTTAGCAAAGTAGCAGGAATAGGCTCCTTTCTAGGACCTGCAGTCTCTCTAGCCATAGGCTTTGGAGCAGGTTTACAGTATCAGGCACGATATCCCTGCTATAAAGTAGATTTCATATCCAGTAAGAAAAAGGTTGGGTACTCTCATACACATCGTGCCACTATGGCACAAGTCGGCACATCTTGCCTGCTGGGTCTGTGCTGTAGCTTGCAGGATATGCAGGATACAGTGATGGGTAAAACCACTGACGTCTTCTCTCTCCTTGCGACCTGCATAGTGCTTTCCAGGACTGTGAAACTGGTCAGCAGGGACAGTTCACAGTTGATCTCTCTGTGTTCTACAGCCCAAGTTATATTCAGCAATAGAATCTTAGCATCTACTTATAGTGGCAACGAAGAGGATGGATGGCAATAGCTGGGGTTTGGGGTTTCTAGGACCTCCCCGACTACTAGCCGGTAGGGAGGGAAATGGTGCCTGGCTCTGTGATTGTCATTTAAGAAACTATCTTTTGGGACATCCTTGTCCCCTATGTCCACCTATGCAGTGTGACTCTGTTCAAATTCATAGTTTTAAATTATGTTTTATTAGTTTATAAACTAGTGGGTTTTCAGAAGGATAAGGTCTTGTCTTTCTTTATTTTGTGTAACTTCCAACTTTTTCATTTCTCCCACTATCATACATTAATTACACATAATAATAGGTTTCATTATGGTGTTTCCAGACGTATACTTGCCGTATTTTAATAATTTATCCCATTAACCTCTCATCTTCCTCCCACTACGTCTGATCCCCTTCCTTATTCTAGCCACTTTCTTTCTACTCTCAGATTTTTAAAAATGCAATATATTCTGATCACAATTTCCCCTTATTCATCTCCTTCCAGATCCTCCCCAAGTCCCCACTGGTCCAACTCCACACTTTCTTGTCTTTAGAAAACAAACAGGCAAATAAAAAATAAAATAGAATAAAACAAACAAGTAGAAGGAATAAAACCAAAGAAAATGCACAAGAAGCAAATACAGATGCAGAGACACACAGAAAACCCATTAAAACTCAAAATCAGAAGCCATAATATATAAATAAAAAACTAATAAGATGTTTTTTAAGAAGTGCCCAGACAAATCACTGTGAGACCAAAAAATAAAAAAGTAAAAATAAATAAATAAGAAAGCAAGAAAGGACAAAGGAAAAGGAAAAAAATCTTTCAAATTATTGAGTTCATTTAGTGTTGACCGTCTGTTGCTGGGTATGAGGCTTGCTCTGAAGTATGGTTAATGTACTCAGTTAGACTCCATTAGAGAAAGCTAATGTTTCTCTTACAAGTGGTCATCAGTTGTGGATAGCCGCTGGCTTAGGGATGGGGATAGGTATCCACCTTCTCCTCAGTTCTGGGACTCCATCTGGCCTGGACCTGTACAGCTCCTGTTCATGCTGCCAGCAGTCTCTGTGAGTTCATACATGTCTCAGTCTATTGTATCAACAAGGTCTTATTTCCCTGCTTCATTTCAACCCCACTGACTTTTCCTCCTCATCCTCTTCCACAGGGTTCCCTGAGCTCTGAAGGGAGGAAGGGTTTTAATTGCGATCTTCCAGTTAGGACTAGGTGTTCCAAGGTCTCTCACTCTGAATGTTGCCAGTTGTGGGGTTTCATGTGTTTCCTTAGTATCAGATGGATTTCCTTACTGTCATTTTCAGGAACATGAGCTCCTTAAGTGGCTGTATCAACTGTTAACCACCTATAAATGCTTGAGAAAGAGTGAGGCTCCATGCGAATCTCCCTACTCCATGACAGGCTGTTGATGGGCCCAATCTTGTACAGACCTTGTGCAGTTAATGTCATTCCTGGAAGTCAGCATTCTCCCTCTGATTCACGCCTCTTTCATCTCTTGCATTCTTCTGCCCCTTCTTCTTTGATGTTCCCTAGGCTTTGAAGAGGACTGTATAGATGTTCTGTAGAAGACGGGACATTCAGTAGTTTTGGATTAATTCTAAGAGTCTTTAGTTACTTCTGGCCAGTACAAAAAGAATCTTTTTTGACCAAAATTTGCAACAACACTATCTTATGTGTGTAAGCACAGTTGTCAGAAGGCAGTTTGATAGCCATACTGTGTCCATGTAGAAAACAGCTCACTAAGGTTTATCAACTCCTAGCCATTGGCTTTTGACTAGGTTTACAGTTCGAGGGCTGAGCAGCTCCTGGGAAGAAGGAAGTCATCAAACCCAGTGAGAAAGCAGTTAGTTAGTTACTCTTATGACAGTCTTGTACTGGTGAACTCATCTTCCACGTTCATTTGGTATTGTTGTACAAGGGTACACAGCTGAATACGACTTGATGACAGTGTTCCCCTCAAAAGTCCAAGTGGCTCACCATGGAGCCCTCTGGGGGCTTCTTATGAGGGAGAAAGCTTGTAACCCCCATTCCAGCTCAATGTCCCTATGACCTGTGATGAAGGTGTTTGGCATCTTCACTAACAGAGGTTTACATAGTTCTAGTCGGCAGTCAGCTCCAGCAGAAATTGCCCATATTGTTTTGGGGCCTTGTTGGTAGAGAGATAGTGAACCCCTAGCACTGGAATTTTCCTTTAGTAACTTATGACTTCAGGGAATAATTCTATTTACCTTCACACACTACTTACATTGTCTTCTAAGGTATCAAACATAGTTTTGCTTGTCTCTCCCCAAATTGCTTTTTTTTTAAGAATTTTTTTAAGCAAATAAGTAGTGTGAAAGTAATACTGAGATAAAAGTTCACCTAATAAGTTTAAATGAGATATACATATAGTGTTACTTGAAAGTGCCACTATTAATATATAAGGAATAGATGGCTCAGCCGGTATAGTGTTTGGTGAATAAACATAAGAACTCCAGTTCTGATCTTCTTCATCTTCATCAATAGCCGACCGTGGCGAGGGAGATGGAAACAGGAGGATTATTGGGTTGTTCTAGCCAGGCTGTCTGACCTTATCTGTGAGTTCCAGGTTCCATGAAAGATTGTTTCAAAAAGTAAGATTGGGATACATTGGAAGACAACCAGTTTTTCCCTCTGGCTGCAAATGTGTGCATGTACACAATGCTCATATACACACATGAATGCACATTCCGTGTGTGTACACCCAGCAACATGTACACAGACACTACTACCCACAGAGGAAATGCTAGCATTGTGGAAATGTGATGCAAACATCTAAACAACATTAAAACCTATGTATGTGCTTATATGGTGGGAATCTAAATAGTTTAAATAATCACCTTAGAAAGTTATTAACATTTTTGAAAACCATCCAGTGGAAGCAGAGATGTAGTCATGAAGCTGCAGTGGGTTAGCATTCAGTTTGCTATTGAATACTTAAAACCATCTGATTTGCCTTGGTTTTGGATATCTAGTTCTACGTTCTAACCTAGCACTATTCAAAAAATTATAAACCCCACTGGAAAATTAAGAAATATTATTTTTAAAACCCCTTTGGTCTCATAAAAAAAATCTGTAAAGACCTAAAGAACTCATTCTGCTGGGTTAACATATGTGAACTACATACACACTGATGACCTTGAATGTTGTCCAGTCAGTGTTTACACCAAATTTACAAGAGTGTCTTCTGCATCCTTCTGAAGATCGCAACGTACTGCCTTATATGCTTGCTTTTCCATTTATTTATTTATTTAAGATTTCTGTCTCTTCCCCGCCACCGCCTCCCATTTCCCTCCCCCTCCCCCAATCAAGTCCCCCTCCCTCGTCAGCCCAAAGAGCAATCAGGGTTCCCTGCCCTGTGGGAAGTCCAAGGACCACCCACCTCCATCCACGTCTAGTAAGTTGAGCATACAAACTGCCTAGGCTCCCACAAAGCCAGTACGTGTATGTGTAGCGGGGTGGCCAGTTGTTATGACTTTCTTTCTTTGTTATCCTGACTCTTACAATATTATTCATCATTGATGACATGTGCACAGAACTCCGCAGGCTCATCAGTTGAACAACAGTCATTCTTTGTTAACAAGATGAATTGTGCCCTAGACACTTGGGAGCATATGGTCACCAATGGGTTAATGTTCTTGCTAAGAGCCCCCGCTGTGCCTAGGAAACCCTGACCTGAGTGTGTGAGTCTGAATCATGCCAGATAACTGTTAATTATTTCTGTGCCTCTCCTAGGGATTCGCAAGGACCTTACAGCTAAGTGAAAGTTGGCTTTATCTCTTTACAAAACCCAAACTTGCTGTTTCCATCCCAAAGATGAAGCCATGTTCATTTTTGGTTTTGCCAGGACTATGAGCTTCTCATTGAAGTTGCCTGAGAGGTTCAGTCCAACTGGATTTTCACCAAATAAAACGCAGTGTGCTCTGTATGCGTTTGACCCAGAATCAGGTGAATCTCAGCAGTCTTGGCTAAGCCACATTGTAAAATTTTGGATTTGTTTGGACTTGACACTTCCTGGGAACCCATTCAAACTGAAACCGGAAAAGGGTTTTGCACAAATCCTGTCTCAGCTTGCCCTGCCAAGGTTCCCACTGCTGCAGCCTTGGTCCACCTTCTGTGCATTCGCATCAAGGGCAGACGGAAATATCTCATGAATCTCTCATGAGGGACCTCGAGCGAAACAATCTAGATGTTCTCCTTCGTCCACCTTTTCCCCAAATGCAGAAGCAGGGGGTCTGTGTTTGTCAGTATTAAAATACTTGCCTTTCCCGATACCGGGGTCATCTTCCAAGGGCTAAGCCTCCAAAAGATGACTGTCATGCTCAAGTACAGTAACACTACTGGAGCCCTTGGCCTGTTTATAGTCACAACCCGGGGAGAGGTGATGGTCAAGTTAAAAATAGAAGACAACTTCCAGCCTGAAAATCAATGTTCCTTACAGGCTCATCAGGTTTTTTATGTAAGTGCAGACACAGGGAGGGTAGAGGAGGTTAGTAGCGTTATGGGACTGCACACTGTTTGGAGGTTGGGCTGGCAGCTTGCTGTTTGGTGTCAGTCTTGTCAAAATGCCTCGCCTGTGTTTTCTAGTCATGGTCTACGACAGTATCAGTAAAAACTGCATTCTCCAGATAAAACACTCTTGCCTTATAGTGTGACAATTATAAACATACTTTATAAAGGAAAGTCAAAACAACTTTCTGAAAATGTAACGTGCTTAAGAAATGCTTTCTCTCTTTAAAAGAACATAATGGAGTAAACTTGCAGTGTAGTGTGTGCGGCTTTTACTTTAGACCTCAAATCAAGTAGAAAAAAATAACATCACACTTTCAATATGTCATATTTAGGAGTAGTATATCCTAGGAACATTTTTTAGAATTGGGCTTTAGAAACCTGATTTGGGGTATTGGCATTGTATGTGTCTACCTGAAAAAATTTACAAGTGTTGGGTGATAGCTGCCTTGTTTTTCAATGATGGGTACAGATTTTAAAAATGATACCTGGTTAACCAGGAGAAAATCTAGGTGCTGGTCACATTGCCGTGACAGCCAGTTACATGATCCTGGGTGAGTTTTTAATGTTCTCTTCATTTCATGTATGCTTGTTTTGTGTGTGTGTGTGTGTGTGTGTGTGTGTGTGTGTGTGTGTGTGTGTGTGATGATTGGGAACATTATAAAAGCACCTTCCTCATTTTGGCCTGGTCTAGACTAGCAGAAGCTATATAAGAGTTTCATGAAATGTCTACCCTGTTGGTATTTGTTATCAAGCACTATATACCGGCTTAATCATGAAACAGTGTCAATCAGATACTTTCCTAGCCCCTGCTATGTTTCACTTGCCACATAGGTACAGCCAACTGGCTCCTGGGCCAGTAGCATCACATTTTTGAAAATGTTCCAAGTGGACTGAGTCTTAATGTCATTGTAACACATCCTTGATCTGTACGGGGGTATGGGGGTAGTTTATATGCCAGGAAACTCATGACTTGGTGAGTCAGGCACCTGGAGTTAGAACTAAGTGCCCGGATTAGTGGCAATATTCTTTTCACTCTGTATTCTCTGCAAGTGCAAATAAATGCATGCAGATGGTTCTCTTCAAATTGCCTTAGGACTCATACAAAGTAAGAGGAAGACCATTAGCCCCTAGTTTCTACACTTATCTTAAACAAGGCTACTTAAAAAAAAAAAGTAGAGAGAAATGAGGGGCTGACATCCGTGGACCATATTTGGAATTTGCCCTACACTTGCTGGTAAACAGAGTTCCATCAGGCAGCTTTGATCTGTACTTTCTCCTTGCTTGG
Source organism: Microtus pennsylvanicus (assembly GCF_037038515.1). Taxonomy (NCBI): domain Eukaryota; kingdom Metazoa; phylum Chordata; class Mammalia; order Rodentia; family Cricetidae; genus Microtus; species Microtus pennsylvanicus. The sequence goes on from NC_134592.1 coordinate 25,851,705, forward strand.
GAATGTTGACGTGCCCCTAGGCTGCAGTACTAGTTCTGTCTTGAGTTCGTTCCATTCTATTAAACACCTCAGTTGATCTTTTTTTATTTTATGCATCTGCATAACAGCTCTAATACCACTTTCACAAGTGTTTATAAGTTTTGTTTGGGGCTTTTAATAAACTTTGATCTCAGATGAAAGGCTGGAGACAGTATAAATTGTCACTATTAGCATTATTAATGTAAATACCCTAGATGGCCTCATGTTAATTATTAAACCTTAATGGACGATTTCAACCTATCATTGCCCCCAACTGTATTATATTTGAACATCAAACAGTAAAAGCCAACCCATTAAAGTAGCCCTTCCCCCATTATCCTCTGGGGTGCTCCTAATTATTTTGCATAGCTGACTTTCTGTGAGTGTATTTCTGGGGCATTTCAATATTTTTTCTCTATACCTCTCCCTTCTACATGTGGCCACTGTGAAGGGTAATGGAGCATGTCCTCAACAGGCTTATTGTTATCAGACACAAGCAAGATGCCTGTGCCAAGCAGGCAGACTCATTGACTGCCACTGCATTCCATGAAATACTGACTTCTGTTCGGAGCGTATCTCGTTCCCATCTCCACTCCTGTCCATCTCACCCAGAACTCATCTTATCCTGTGATGCCTCAATGCCCTGATTTGGGAGTTAGTTTTTCCTGCTTGTTTTGGGCATGTAAGTTCAGTGTCAAGTCAGGCAAAGTCAAGTAAGGTTCAGATGTCCAGGCAATGGCTGGGATTTGGCACACAGGAGTTAGAAGGCTTACTTACAAATTCGGGCTCAGCACGCAGTAGCTCACCTCGCCTCTCTCAACCCAGTTTCTGCTATTGTGAAATGAATCTAATGTTTGTCCATATGTCTCACAAGCTGAGAAGATCCCATGAGATCATGGGTAAGAAATATTTTCTAATTTTTTAAATGTCTGTTATCAGACACAAGAGCAATATTCAGATAGAAAAGGGTTGACTTATTAACCTGAATGTTCCCATTTGACTCCTGGTTTTGCCACATTGGGCATCCTGACATTTTTTAAATCTTCCTTCCAAAATTCTGTGGTGTTAACTTGGACTTAGCCTTCTTACAGAAACCCCAGTAGCCTTTGTTCTATATACCCCAGCCTCCTATCTGTCTCTCCAGATGGCCATAACACACAATGATTTCTGGTTGTTGCATTGGGTCTTCCCATGTTGTCTTCATTTTTGTTGCCGCTCAGTGAGTTTTATTTCTTCTGTGCTGAGGCCACTGGGACCCTACCAAAATAGCCCTAGCGACATTCCTTGTCATGCCTTTCTTCCTTTAGTCTTCTGTAAGCCTCGAGAGCTTAAGTTTTAGACTCTTACTAAAATTAAAATTTGTTTGTCTGAATTTGAAGATCTGGTTTGTTCAGCTATTCTCTAGATGACCAGTCCTCTGATTTGTAACAAATTAGACAATGTACAAAATTGCTATCTTTAGAAACCACAGTTCCAGTTAATACTTTTTTTTAAAGGAAATCAGCATAATGGGCAAATTTGTCAATTTCTCCCATTCATTTCTCAAATAATATTAATTTGTTTGAGGCAGTTGACTAAGACTACATTAATTGCCTCTTCCCTACTGATTTCTTTCAAGGCTGTGTGACACTCCTATGGCTTCACTGCCCATTCCATATATGGTATGTTCCACATGTAGAACAGTAGAGTCTAAACGTTGTCCCTTCCTAGGGACACTACTGTAAGACATCCTGGGACAGTAGCCGTGAAGTCTATCATGTTATATCAGCCCCCCCAGAAGTAATTTAAGGGGCTCTCTGGAAGGAGATACTTGTAACTAAGAGGATTAAAAGACTTTCATGATGACATAAAAATTGAGAGTTTTTCAATGAGGGGTGCATGTACTTTCAATATTTCATCAAGGTCAATTGGACCCAATCTTGTTTTTTGCTTTAAAATGTTAAAATATTTTATGAAATTCTAGGCAGCATCTCAAACAGCAATTATTAAAATCAAATATTCTAATATAATCAAAAGATAACTAATTCGTTACTTATATGCTAAGGAATGCTGGTAAGAAAATACTTATAGTCTTTATTTTTTATTTTTATTCAAAATAATTTTAAAACCTAAATATATTTTCATCATATTCATCCCCTTCCCCAAGTCCTTCCAGACCATCTCCCCCTCCCAATACATGAAGCTTTAAGTTATTTCTCAGAAATCAAACAAAAACCCAATACAACCCCCCCCCAAAAAAAACTCCAAGAAAACAAAATAAATCCATACCCAAGATGGTGGGGGGGGGGCAGACAAACAGCCAAAAAAGCATGTATGTATGTACATACACAAAAAATAAATAAATAAAAGCCAAAGCAAAAAACAAACAAACAATGGTGGAGTCCATTATATGTTGGTCAGCTACTCCTGAACATGAGGCTTGTGTTCAAGTGGATAGACCCATTGTCACTCTGTCAGAGAAAACTGATTTTCATCTCCCAACAGGTACAAGTGACAATTTAGTTGTTAACATTTGTCTCAGTAACTAGGATTCCATTCATTCTTTCATATGACAAAATATAACAAAATTATATGCAATAGGATAAACAAAAACTGTCACATTGAAGCTGGACAACACAAACCAATAGAAAAAAAGGAGCCCAAGAAAAGAACATTGCTTTTTTAAAAACATAATAACTTGTATCTTTTTAAATAATTCCGGATCAGTTCACACACAGTGATATCAGGTTAATCTGAAGCAATTTTCTTTTGAATAACGGATGACGGGGCCACATTTCTGTTTTGTCTTTAGAAATACACTCACAGGATTGGGAGATGGCCCGGGGGGTAAAAAGATATGAACAGATCCTCAGATTCCATGGTAAAAGCTAGGCATAGCACAGTGTGTCTGTAATAAGGCACACACAGGCAGGATGCAGAGAGTTGGGGCTAGCTGGTCTAACCAAAATGAGCTCTGGATATAGTGAAGGCCCTTGTCATAAGAAGTGGAAAATTAATGGAGAAAAATATCCTAATGTAACTCTGTAGCTTTGCTATATTCCTGCAATGTTACCCTCAATAAACTGTTCAGAAACACATTCCTGAATCTATAGCACTTTATGTAGTATCCCATTGTTTAGAGATTTAGTTTGACTTTTTGCTGATACAGTCATGGCCATCAGAGTCTGATGCTAACTGTACTTTTACTATCTCTTCTGAGTCTCAGGAAATATCTTCCTCTGTCAGTTTCCTTTTCTTTTTCATCCTGGGAATAAGTCTGAAATATCTAGCATTCATAAAAATAATATCTGTAACATGATATCTTTATACATTGCGAAAAGATGATAAAGGATCTTGTTGGAAAATGTCTCCCACCAATCCTGTACTTAAGCATTTTCCAGTTAATAGGAAAAAGAGAAAAGAAAATAAGAAAACGAAAAAATTTAAAATTGTGTGTGTGTGTGTGTGTGTGTGTGTGTGTGTGTGTGTGTGTGTGTGGTGTGTACTCTTTTTAGCTCATCATGGTCCACTTTCTTTTAAAAAAAAAACTTGAATATTCCTGTATTAAATCTGTTTAATAAGGTGAAGTTTAGTGTAGGGATGCGAATAGATTTAATTGCACATGGTAGGTATTTAACAAAGATGGTATCCTTGCCAGTGGCGCAAGTGTCTGTGGAATTCTCTCTAGTCCTATGACCAGTCCTCCTAGCATATTTTTGCATAACATGTGATTCCAGCCACTTTCCACTTTAGTATGTTGATGAAAGGCTGCCGAACTTGTTTGCTGAAGTTGAAAGTGTTCAAATGAAGTAGGAGAGGGACCCTAAGCTTAGAAGTTTAGATATTTTGACAAGACAGCTTCTTTGCATACCAGCCACCATGCCACAGCCCTCCACTGTTGTCCAGTTGAATGAATGTGTGACTTTCATCTGGAAAGGAGGAAAAAGAAATGTTAGCCACTTCAGGTTCAGTAAAACAATTGGTCCTGCCAATTGTCAGAAGAATCTGCTCACCAAATAACCCTGAAGGCTGCTTTGTGCCCACTGGTTCTCGTGGTGCACCTTCCTCAGCCAGTGGGTGAACATTTGACACCTGGCTGAGTTAGAGCCCCGCCTGGCTGGCCCATGGGAAACATGCTAATGTTTACTCTTCATGGCAGCTGCTGAGAGGAGAGGTCTGCCATAAACCGTCGCTCTAGCAGCAAAGTGTTTCTGTTTGAACCAAGTATGCTCTATTAGTGAGAATTCCTTGAGTGGGCGTTTAATTGGATTTGGGTGGTTTAAAAATACACTCTGCTTCTGTCTGCTTTGACCAGTCACCAGTGGGGGATGTCTTGTACAAAAAGCAAGGTAGTATTTCTGAGTGTTCATATAAAGGATTAATTATGAAAGCAAATGTTAAAAATATAGACAGTGTATCTCAGTTGCTGTTGAATTTAGTTCTCAGAGCTACGGTGATAAAAATAAAATACACCTTGCCTGATTTCTATTTAGATCTGATCTGCCTGTCACAGGAAAGCCATCCATGTGGGGATTAGCTGTTCAGAAGCTCTTTCAACACCCCGGCGCTGTGTGTGGAGCAATAGAACATGATTAATGCGTTTTGCCATTTTCTTAAGAATCTAGAACACCTTTTAAAAAGGAAGTACCCCTTCACTTTGAAAGCACAGATTAGTGATGGTCACCTCGCCCAGGTGTTTTAGATTAATTAATCTCACCAGAACAAAAAGCATCCCATAGCATTGTTCTGTATCGGGACCCTCTGCTCTGTGTTAAATGTGAACAAGATAAATATGATTGTGTGCCTCGTTGTGCGCTGGAAAGCCAGGAGCATTCTGTGATCTCTGCCCTTTGCAGTGCCCACGTCACTGACCAGCATCCTCAAACCCCTCTCTTGCTCCCACGTAGGAAGCTGGGTGCTTTTCCAGTCCACACTCCCTGCTCCGTGGTCTTGTGCCCTGCTTTTCACCTCGGCCCACACTATTTAATTTGACCTCTCCATCTCCTCCTTTAGGGTCATTTTTTTCTTGAGTTTTGAGTATATTTAGAAATAGTCTCTATCCTTCAAAAATAATTTTTAAGTTCTATGGCTCAGAAGTAATTTTGCTTTTTTTAAAAAGTTAATATTTCTGATTTCTAAATATCTTCATCCTTTTGATGGGGCTTTTTACCCTCTTGGGAATAAAAATGTTCAGTTTTGCATTTATGCAGATGTGCAATTGTTAGATCAAATTTGCTTGTACTCAGCACTAAAAATATATGACACTGGCCTTCCTTTGAGGAACTTACTGTCTACTTAAGCATACATATAATAAATTGATTTGCGTGTGACAGGAGCCATACATTCAGATTCCTATGCTCACAACTCATAGTTTAAGAGGAAAGTTTATGAAATAATAACTATTGTTAACACTGTAATTGCAGCTAGTGTGTGTGGCCTGCTTGCTGCCTGCAGGCCCTGCTCTGTGTACGTACCTGTTAATGTACTTGCTACTCATGACACGACAAGAGAGGTATTTTTATCATTTCTATTTATAAATGAGGGAAGAGTTCCAAGTTTTCCCGTGCATTAGGAACTTCCCTAAGGACTCATAGTAAGTGACTAACCCAGTATTTAAACTTAGACAGATGGCTTAAGAGCCCATGCCTTTTAAATGCCATGTTAGAGGGAGTGGTGGCCCGGGCAGATCCCTCAGGAGACTCAGGAGCTAATTAAAGCTCTGTATATGGAAAAACACAGCATTCTGGGCAGATGGACTTGGTGCACAAAGTCACTGGGCACAGACACTTTGGGGGGAGAAAGTAAATAGCATTGGTGGCAGAAGCACTGGAAGCTTGGCCTTTAGATAAAGGGATAGTGATCTTAGTTTCCTTGTTGTTAGGCCAGATATAAAGTGGAAGAGCAGAAGGGTTTTGTCTGCATATAGAAGCATCATTTTAAAAACTGTCAAGTGACAAATATTTAGAATTTCTAGTTTGGTTGCAAACACCCAAGGGGACAGACGTCTCTTTGTCTATTTGCTGTCCTTTCTACCACGTGTGTCTTTGGCTGCACAGGTGTTCTTGGGTAAAGAGCCACTAGCAATCTGATCACAGAGTTGCTTTTCCACTTTATCTTTGGAGTGAATAACTACAGCAGATACACGCACACACACACACACACACACACACACACACACACACACACACACTTTCTAGCCTTTTTAACTTAAAATTTCAATCTCTACCTACCATGGGAAGAACTTAAGCCTATCGCGACCTAAATAAAGAATAGAACAAAAGTCATTTGTGTGTTCAGATCTGAACTTCTTGTGTTCAGGATTTGAAAGCTGAGGCCCATGGGTTGAATAATTTGCCCAGATTCATACAACTGGCTTTGTCAACACTGAGATAAACCACTGTGTCTCCTGGTTCCTAACTAGTGTTTCACTTCTGCTGCGTTTTGCCATGCTCCTTGTGGCGATGTTTTGTTTGTGCTCTAACAAGTAAAACTTGCCTGCCTGCCTATCAGAGGGTGGAGCTAACCACTAGTTAACCATAGAGGCCAGGTACTGGTGCCACACACCTTTAATCCTAGCACCTGGGAGAAGGAAACAGGAAATGATATGGCTGGACAGAGAGAGTAAGTGATAAGGCAGGGCAGAGACAGGAGCTTGGCCCCATTTTAACTGAGAAGTTGGCAAGGTGGCTGTAGCTTGCTCCTTTGTCTCTCTGATCATTCAGCATTTACCCCAATATCTGACTCTGGGTTTGCATCATTAAAACCAATTAGAATTTGTGCTTCAGTTCCTTAAACAGAAAGCTATTGAAAAAGAAAAGAAAAAATGTTATATGTACAGAAGATAGTTTATGGACAGATGGCATCCTCAGAACTTTATGTCACGATCTTGAAATATGAGAATTTTGTGTTAATTGGGAGCATTGGGGTGACACCTGTGGCCTCTTGGGAATTCCTATCAGAACTTCCACAGAACAACACACCAATGGCCGCTCTCAGAACCTCTATGTTGTTTATCAGGTCCCCAGCCTTCCTTGAATACTCCCAAATTCCACAATTCATAGGGGTGAGTAATGGCCTAGTGGCATCGCATTTTCCTGACCTGTGCAAGGCTCTGGGTGCTTTCCCTAGAAGTGCTAAATAAACAAAAATCAAACCCCGAGCTCCACAAATTCCACTCTTAATTAGGAGTCAGGGGCCGACAGTCTTCTCTAAATAACATCCGGAATACTTATTTTAGAATAAGAGACCTCACCCTTCTTACTCTACTTGGGTAGTGTGTGTGAACACTGAAACTTGACCACAGCCTCAAAAGCTGTCTGAGATCTTGCTCCAGGCATCTTCACTCTCACCTTGACCTCACTGGGCTTATGCCCACCTGGCCATGCCAGGTTCTCAGGCATTTATTCCTGCAGGTTAAGAGGCGGGATGCTTCCTTGGTGCTTTTGTTTTTAGTTTGGTCTATCCCAAATGTTCAGCAGCTGATGCAGGGGCATTCTTATAACTCATTCCCACCTTCATTTTACTCTAAAGCATTCAAGCCAGGGGCTAGTGGGTATTATTAGCAGGTGTTTAAAATGACACCCTGATCTTCCCTGCCACATTGCCCTGGTTCTAGTTTTGTCTGACAGTGTGTGTTTTAGGAATTGTTTCTTTCCCCAGGATAATGTAGCCCTCCTGAGGACAGACAGATTTTTATCTTGCTTACTCACCTGTAGGACAGTGTTCACTGCAGAGTTGACATTCAGTAAAACATGTAGGTGAGCTAAATATGAAAATCTTTTTTTCATTGGACAATCATTTATTCATTGAAAAAATCTTTTGCTGACTATCTCACCTTTGCAAACATTGAGTTGCATGCTGGGAAAATATTTTCTATGATTGTTATGATTACTTTCTTGAGACCAACAGTTATATAGATAAATATGCTTATCCTCTGATAAAAGATACCAAAGTAAGATTAATAAGGTAGTGGATTGTTACTTTGATAGAATCAGAGAAGGCAAGGGAGCCTTCTCTATGGAAGCATAGCTGAATTGTGATATAAAACAACCCCTAGCCTGTTCCATTAAGATTTCATATTCTATTATATGTAAACTTTATACCCAACCAATACCCTAAAGGCTAAGGAGATAGCTCAGTTAGTATAGTACTTGCCAGACAAGCATGAAGACCTGACTGAGTTCAACTCCCAGCAGCCCTGTAAAAAGCCATACATGGTAGAACACACTAATAATTCTTCTGCTGAGGAGGCAGAGAAACAAAAAGGTCCCCAAGCCTAGTTGGCTATCCAGCATAGCCAACTCAGTGTGTGCCCCATGTCCCAGTGAGAGATGATACAGCTAGTAATAATAATACATCCTCAGGAACAATACTCAAAGTTTGTCCTCGGCCTTCACGTGCACATGTACACATAGGCATCTCACATACTCACTACCGTGTATACACACAGGGAAAATGTACACTCGTATTTCACTGGAAATAATGATGTGCATGTCAAAGTTGCTAGAGGGTGTGCACTAAAGCACTCTGTTAATTTACTCTTGAAACATACCCAAAAGATAAATTGAATTAGAGACTTCATCTATTTTAAATTTTTGATAAAATGGTTGACATGTGAAATAGCAGATGCAGCAATCCTATTAGCATCAGGTGATGGGTATGTATATGATCTCTATACACTTCTTGCTTCCTGTGTGCTTGGAAATGCTCATTTATTCCAGCATGGAAGCAGTTTCTTGAATTTCCATGGTTTTGCATAACAAAGAATGTCATAAATCAAGGCAAGTTTAAAGTACATTGGTGGGTCCTTCAGAGAAGTAGATGCAGCGGATGGGAGAAGCTTTCCTGTTGGCCTCAGTGCTGTCTAGTGCTATTTGGAGCCTTTGAGGTGGTGGGAGTTAGTCGTCTGCTACTTAATAGATTTGAAAAGATTTTTATCTGCTACTACAGGATGCTAGTTCTGACACTGAGGTGGGCAAGGAAGGCTAAATAAAGCCCAGATAAGGTACATGTGACATGATTTCTTTACCTAAAATGAAGGTTATCAGAAATACAGTTTGCCTAGTAGAGTGGAGATAGCAGATAAAGAAAACATGTACTTTAACCAAAATAACATTTTTAAAGAACTAAGTTGATTCTATGTTCCCACATTTATACAGTTATTATCTTACTAATATTTGAATAGTTATAAGTGAGACTCTGGGTGAAGACACTACAGTATTGTCCTCTGTTTTTATTAGCAAGAAAAAAACACTGTTCAATTAATTTTTAAATCTTGGCTAATTATACTATGAGACAATGTCAATTTAATAAAAAACATCATTCCTTAAGGTATAAAATATGAAAGTTGTTTTAGAAGTTGATATCATCTTTATAATTTTAATAAGAAGAGTTAACCCAAATATTATTGTATCTTGCTACAGTAAATGGATTTAAAGTTTTATTTAAAAATTATATTTTTAACCCAGATTATACTGAATATATATTGAATTAATTGAATATATATTTAACTATATATTGAATATATATATTGAAAACACTTGAATCTTTTAAACAATTTTGAATAAGGTGGGATTTAGGGTAAGAAGCCATAACAAGGAAAATGATGAAATTAAGATTATAACATCAGCTTCATGTGTTACTTCATACAAGTTTGGTATTATTTTATCACTTAGAACTATTTTGTTGGGTTATTAACTATTATGAACAATATATTTAAATCTCATTATAAAGTTATTTAATAAATATAAAAAGTGACAGAACTATTCGGTAACTTGGAGTATGTGACTATCAGTGGCGTTGAAGATGGCCATCACCCACCACTGTCGCCGTCCCTGGGAATGTGCTCTCAGATGGTGCGACCAAGTTTATCATCTGATTTCATAATGCAGGCATGAAAAGTCCTGATGTTTTAATCAAAGCAGAGTTTTTGAAGTGATGTCTGGTTTTCTTTATCCTTTGAGGAAGACTGTGTTTTTCCAGGTCATAGTCACTCAAATTTGATTGTATCTAGAATAAACTATCTCAGAGAGAGAGGAGGGAGAGAGAGAGAGAGGAGGGAGAGAGAGAGAGAGAGAGAGAGAGAGAGAGAGAGAGAGAGGAGAGAGAGAAGGGAGAGAGAGAAGGGAGAGAGAGAAATAGAGAGATCATTTTGATAGATGAAAAGGTGAAAAAGAGGAGAGTACAGTACGTTCAAAATGTATGTGGTATTCTTCTTTTATATTTTTAAATAATGTCTATATAATGTCAGGTCCATTTCTAAAATGAACTTGTTTCTCTACATTGCCCTTTTTGTTTAGTCTTTATTTGCTGCAATTATAGCTTGATGTTCAGTGCCTCTCTGCTATTTGAAAGTTACTATAGTTGATGGTGCCTCCGATTCAATATTTTTTTCTGTGCTTGATGTTTGGAAAGTACTTGACAGTTTCCAGTGCACTTTCAGGTCCAGCCTTTTCCTGCTAATCACAACTGCTGCCGATGGGTACAGGATGATAAAGACTCCCATTATTTCTCCCCATTAAAAATAAAAGACTGTGGCTTAGAAGGACATTCCTGGAACTGTGAGTCCCCTCAGTAAGGGCTGGTAACTTCAGTTCCCTCCCCAGTGTTCAGTTTCCCTCCTTGTGAGTGCATTTTAGTTTCAATTTGAAGAAATAAAATTATTGCCACTAAAAAATAGAACATCCATTGTCAAGAATCTGTAAGTAGCTAACATATTGTTCAGCACACAGAAGGAACTATGTTCTTCATAGCAGGGATTAGCAAGAACAGTATTTATAGAAACAATCTGGAATGTTTCCAACAAAGAAACACGTTACTTTGTTTCCCATCTTCTCATCCTTCACTTCATTCTTGGTGTTTTCTCGTCAGGAAAAACCCTTCAAACCACTTACTTGGAAAGAACTCTGTGTCATTTGTAAGCTAATAAAAAGGTAATAGATTGACTCTATAATCTAGAAGGAGAAATCTGTGGGAAAATGTATCTTCTTCTAAAAAAATATTATTCACTCTTTATCATCACTTATTCGTTGCTCCATTTTCTTCCAGTTCCTCCTCTCTGTTCCTCTCCCAACTTCAGGTCATCATCTGAATTTTGTTGTTTGTTTGTTTATTAACTCACTGACTATAATGTTCCCTGTGTTTGTGTGGGTAACCATCTTGAATAACAACACCCCTGCAGAAAACTGACCCTCCCTCCATCAGCTGCCATCAGTTGCCAGAAGCTCTCAGCTAGAGGTGGGCTATCATGAGCCTCTCCCATATCTATGCTGGATGTTGACTGGCTCTATCTTGTGCGGGTCTTCTGCAGTCATCCACATTTCCCTCCTTTGCAGTATTCTGGGCAGAGGGAGTCTGATACAGAAGTCCCTTTCTCTGACCAGCTGTGGGTCTTTGTATTAACCTCTACTCACTGCAGAAAGAAGCTTCTTCAGTGAGGGCTGTAAGCTGTCCTATCTGTGGGTATAAGGACAAGTATCTAGAGGGTAGGTTGGTGCTGTGTCCAGTTAACAAGTAACAGATGTAGGTTCTCCATAGGGCTTCTTAGGGTCCCTCCAGGGTTTATAGTGGCAAATGGAACAGAGACTTTTGGCATTTGGAGGACTCCACACAGCTTTCCTCTCGGGGCCTCTTGCTGGATGTCATCAACAGCACCAGGCTTTGCAGGGCTGCGAAGTGTATAAATGGAGGATTCTTTTAGCGTCTGGAGGAAGCCACACAGCTAGCTTTCTCCTCGGGGCCTCCTGAAGGATGTGCAGCAGGAGCACCAGGCTTTGCAGGCCTGTTCTCGGCTACTGTTCGGGTTGGTTCCAGAGAGTGTTAGACAGTTTGGATAAAAACAGGACCCTTCAATGCCAATACAGCTGTGCTGGATCGAGTCACTTTCAGTGAAAGGCGCACAGTTCGTCCTCTATGTGAGCTCACCCTTCCTCTCCTTGAACCGTGTTTACTCAGGTCTTTTCACCACCGTTCAGCCATTTGTCAGGAAACTTTTGCAGTAGATTTCTTTCCAAATGAAATAGAATTGCATTTTTGAACCCAAATAAATTGCTTCATAACCTTGTTTATTTAACATGTACGTTGTGCCAGAAATATCCACAGTCTTAAAAATATAGACAAATTCTCCTTCATCTTCTGCACATATGAGTTCAATATGTGTAAGAAAATTATATTTACTGTATATTAATAAAATTAATCAGATGTGCATTTTTACAAAGAGAAGTATGGTCAGATTTGTTCCGTGAGTTTTCTCCACAGGAGACAGGATCTAATATTTGTAATGAATTCCTCTCTTTAATCCTAATGGATGCTACTTATGCTGTCATGTGACATTATTCAATTTCCTTCTGGTCCGAAACAAAGGAAGATCTAAGGGAACAGTTCTACAGGCCAGTTCAGATTTCTCTGCTCCATAGGCGTCTGATGTGCGTTGAAATTTTGGAAGAGTAAAGCTGGCAGCCTGTGCTTTGCCTTTGTTGACAGACATGTGAACACATCTGTAAGGGGCAAGCCACAGGGGCTCACAGACAGGGTTTCTAAATTCCAGTCTCTTCTATCACTTACACTTTTAGGAGAAAATAAAAGCAAATGACAGACTTTTGGCATTTAAGAAAAATGCATGAGTTCTTTAGACTGTTTAGAGCATGATAACTGCATTTGTTTTTGTTCAGTCAACATTTATTTGAGGAAACTCTTGTGAGCTGGAGTTTATGCTGTAGTCCCACACATTATGATATCCAGACTCATGTGTGTGTGTGTATGTGTGTGTGTGTGTGTATCTGTCTGTCTGTCTGTCTTTCTGACTGCTGTGCATATGCATGGATATTTAGATACGCATGGTCCTGAGCATAAAAGATGAAATTCTTCATGATTTCCTCTTAAAACACCTCCAACAAAAACAGTCTCATCAAGCACACATCTTCAGAGAGTGGCTGAAAGGTGTTGATGGTTGGAAAGGGGTTGGAAATAAAGCAGCCACAATTACAGCTTCTGGATCCTTCCATGATCCAGCTTATTGTTATATAAATGTGGAGGGGATTTTTTTGTAGTGAGAACATTGCCATTTCTGCATCCAGGGTACTGGAATCTGCTTCATGGTTTTGCGACTGAGTGATTGTCAGTTATCATTTATACTCTGGTCCTTCATGGCCTCATCTATATAAATTATTCACAGTAATATGCCTACACTGCATATGGTGGTGTGAGGAGCTCAGAGCACATTAAAATGTAACTCAGGGTTGAATTTACAGGTAAATTATATTTTTTGGTTTAATCTTTCATTATATTTCCAAACAGGGTTGGAATTAACCTGTACCTCTCAGCCATGAGACTACAGCTTCCATCAGGGAGCTAGAAATATATATGGTGGAGATATATATATATATATATATATATATATATATATCCTGCTTCCTAACTCATCTGTTGTGTAAAATATGCTGTGACAACGATTATAGTACGTTTCAGAAGCAGGCCTCTTGCTTTTGGTATGAACTCACTTGGTATTCCAGCGTGGCTTTGAATTTGAGGTTCTCTTGCCTCCACTTCCCAACTCCTGAGATTATAGGCACGTGCTGCCATGCCCAGGCAGAAACATTTTTAAACCTTTCTGTGAATATCTGATATGTTTTAAAGAATTTTGAGAAATAAATGAGTTTAAAATACTTAGTCCAGGTTCAGAGGATCACTCCCAAATGAGAAGAAAACATGAGGTTAAAAAAAAAGAAATAAAATTTTAGTGCTGAAAGTCTATTAGGATCTGCTTATGGAAAGGGTTTATTCATTGCACAGTTTTCTCTTAAAATAGTTATCAGAGCTTTGCTTTGTGTTTTATTTCCAAGAATTAATATAGTTCTTAAATATCTCTAATTTTATTACTTAAGTAAATATAGCTTACAAAGTGACTAAAAACAAACAACAACAAAAAACCCAGCTCCCTGCTTTCTGAAGCCTACATACTGTATCCTATGTTAAGAAAAATGTCGTTTTGATGAATCTTTCCAACCCATGGAAAAATTAAGTGAAACCATTTAAAATGTATGGCAGTTTAAGTAAGTACACGAAGCAGAAAAACTAACAATAATATAAATGTTAAGCAGAAGGAACAAAATACTAAATCTTTTCAATGGACCCCGAGGAAGAACACTTTGCTAACTTGGAACAGCACAAAACAAGTTCCTGTTCAAAATGGCGGTGGCTGCATTCTCCTTGCTCTCTACAGGCTTCTGAAGAACAGGAGCGCTGATTTGTATAGACAAAGCCAGAAAACAGCTGAAGCTTCAAAACACTGGAAAAGCCACATAGAACTCAGAACAGGAGAGGCAAATCCCACATGCCTGTCAAGGGGGTCACTCTGCAGAATTCCAGCTAGGCTTTGATTGAGCTCATTAGTGCAGTTACTGAAGAAGGAGGAGGTGGGGAGGGGTGGACTGAAAATGTGTTGAGCAAAGGCATCCCATTAGTTTCTTGTATCCATCCATTGGGCTCATCCATGCCCAGCAGCCGTGGGAGACATAAAGTCTGGGCTCTGAAAAAATTGCCTTGGTGAGGCCCTGGTGGGAGACGCCAGGCAGAGCACAGAACCTCTGGAATGGGAAGCGAATCAAGGGGGAGACTGAGTGGTGAGTGATAAGTTCTTCTCAAATCAAAACTTCTGCCATGCCCATAAGTCAGACCTAACCACCCAATCTAAAGCGAGGGCCAGTAGTTCGATTAATAAAAACCCAGAGACAGATGTTGGGGTTCAGCCTGAAGGTCAGAAAAGCAAAACACCCAGCCTCTGGCTCTTACCTCTACCTCAGTCTGAAATGGTGATCCTGCCTCAAAAAATCTCCAAATAAGACTTAAATGAGAGCTGTCTCCTCCTGTCTTATATTTCTCTCTAGTTCTGGGATTAAAGGCTTGCACCATTATGGCCCGGTTTCTAAGGCAATCTAGTATGGGGCTACTGGGATTAAAGGTGTGTGTCATCACTGCCTGGTCTGTAAGGCTGAGCAGGCAGCTGTTTTACTCTCTGATCTTCAGGCAAATGAAATATTACAGCCATATGACTTGCCTCCTTTAGTGATTTAATCCACCACATAGATATCACTTGAGCCAATTACTGTTGAGCCATGTGTTGGTGAATACCAAACCCTAAAACACAAAACCCGACATGGTGGCCAGTTCTCTGTCTCAGAGCAGACCTCTGGAGCATGTGACTCCTGCAGCCCCATGGGAAGGTCTACGATGAAAGAGCATGGGGATCTCATTGCTAGATCCAATGATACTCCCGGCTACTAACTGATCTGCTGCTCTGAGAGTTATGCCCTGAGTCATACATCACTTGTGGGTTTTTGTTTTGTTTTGATAATTAAAATTCATTTCCAATTAGAAAGCTAACACCGGTTTCCTGTATATACACCATCTTTAGCTCAAGGTAGATCTAACCACTGAGCATCCAGGAGGTCATTTTAAGATCATTCCCTCTTGATATCCACATTGGTGGGTGTAACAGAACCAGCTATTCAATGGCTTTGTAATAACTTACTGATTGATAATCAGCAGTCTTATGCCTCTGCTACAGATGTTTGATTTCAGACATCTCTTCTCTCTTTTGAGAACTGCTCTGCATTTGCGTCTTTCCTAAACATAATGGTTGAGAACTCTTTGCAATGACAACATTTGAGGGTGTCTAATGTGCTCCGTAGAGATGCATCTGCAAGCTCATCTCTCCTCACTATCACCTGGTGCTTAATTTTTGGTGTTCACTGAAGCAATTTTTGTAAATTAATGCAAATATGAAATGCTCTATAGAAAATTTCACAGTGTGTCAGTTGAAAGCAATTATCTAGGAAGCCTTTTAGAGGAGTCAGGTTTGCAAATGCATCTCATATACTTTGTGAAAGGAACTAATTCTCCTGATTTGAAAGACCTATTAAAAATATTTATTCTTATTTGGCTATAAATTTGTAGTTTAATTTGCTGGTGGTGTGGCTTGTTTTCAGTATTCAGATTCTGAAAATATTAATTTTTGATGAATCCCCTTATGCTTTGGTTTGTTCTTTTCCTAGAGTACCCGAGTGGCCTTAGACCATCTGGAGTCTGTGCCTGAGAAACTGAGCCTTCTAGAGGATTTCAAAGACTTCAGAGTGAGGAGGAGTTGGCTTGTCTCTTTCATTATTTCTGTCTGAGTTAGGACGCTTGACATCTTCCTGATGCATAAGCAAACCTGTGGGAAGGGAGGAAGTGCTGACAACCACTGGGGGTTTTAACAGTGCCATCTTCCCAGAGTTCACTGATATTTATGAAGTCAGGAATAAAAATAACCCAACTTCTGCATTAATAGAACATAGAAAAAAAAAGATACTTTTATCTTACTATTAGAAATTTGCTTTTTCTCTCTAAATGTGTAACAATAATTTAGAAAACCCTAAGAATTAAAGGGGGTGACACATTCCAGTGACATCAGAAAGATGAGATACTTTGTGTTTTAGAGACATCGTATTTCATAGTTATTCCTCTCCCATGACATGTGAAATCCAGTTCATGATAGTTTAGAGTTCATTTCTTCTCGTGTCCCTTTAGGGGATGCAAATGGAAAGTATAGCCTTAGCAAGTTATAGCTTATTACTGTGTCAACACACTAGATACAAATAAAAGATTAAAACTAAAAATGATGTAGTGTTCATGTTGTGAACATGTAGCCTCTTGTTTCAAATTGGCCTTAAAATCCCTAAAAATATGACTTACGTAATATTTAGGTTCTCTATAAATATTACATATTATTTGATGATACGTTTGAGGAGGAAAATAGCATGGGCATGTTGCAATCAATGATATGATGCAGATCTCAAAATATAATGAGTATTTTTGATGATTTCATAACTGAACTATTTTAGCATGATCCAAGAGTCGGTTGACACATCCTGAAGCTGGTCAGTTGCAAAGAGGAAAAAACAAGTGTTCCTTGTTTATTGTGTTGATTCTGTCTCATGTTGTGAATGTGTATTTCCAGTTTAAATCCCTACCAGACAGTTAGGACACCAACATACAGAGCCCTGTGGTTTCCCTTCATTCAACTCGGTGTGGAGGATGTTTTTTATTCCTCCTCTGTACTAGTGTGACTTAGATGAATGAAGGATGAGTGAGAAACAGACGCCCACTTAGGACCAGGGTAAGCCTGTGACGTAGGCTCCCAGTAAACTCGCTTGTCCCTCAGTGCTCCTACTAAACAGAAAGCCTGCGAGTGCAGTCCAGAAGTTTTGTTTTCTTATCAGAAGTTCTATTATTGTCACTCAGAGTCTAGCAGTGGTCTAGAAGCCTGTCTTACACATGCCCAGACCCCAATATGAAGATATGTTTATACTGAATTTTTTGGGGAGAATGTGTTTTCAAGTTCAGAGCTGTACATTCCAATTTTTTAAAAGTGTAACCTGTATTCTGAAAAGAGACATGCTTGTTTAGCTATTTTTGTTTGTTATCAAATGTAGCAAGTATTTTTTATAACTTTTATTGCACTATGTAGTTAACAGTAGCTAAATCCATTGTGAATTTCTTTGATATTTGGACATTTTTTCTGTTTTACATATGAGGAAATTGAAGCTTTGAGTTTGCAAATTAGCTGGGAGAGAGATCTAATTTGTCTTCTTTTCACCGTTGCCTCCATCTTGTAGCCCATTCCATATGTTCATGTGTATTCCAAAGACATCTATACAATTAAAAATAACTCATTTATATCACTTTCATGAAATAATATAGCCTTAGGTGAAAATATAGAAAGCCTTCATATTATTAAATATGGATTATATTTACACATGCACATATACACACATGTATATCAGTATGATATAAATAAGAATTCAACGGCCTACATGTTCATCTAAATACAAGTTCATGCCCCAGATGACATAATGTCTCAGGGAATCCTTTATTTGTTTTATTATGCACCCCCGGGAATACTTTCTTAATAGAAACTGAAGGACACAAATTCTGTCATCTGTGCCACCACTAACATATACACACAAAAATGCACTTTACAATTGTATTTTAAACTCTATCCTACTTTGATACACTTGACTTTATTCTTTCTTGAATAGACTATATCGTCCCCCTCAGTCTCTCTTCCTCTTTTAACCCCATTTTTGGAGACCAAAATGCTTCAGCTCTGTCACCTGAATTTAAACATTGCTTATTTGGTAGAGTGGGAAGGGTATGGCACTGAGTTCCAATCCAGATCCGCCACAAACTGCCTAGCTTTGGCCAAGCATTCGTGGCTTTATGAGCAGCAACTTTTTCTTTCCTTTGCTGTCCTCATGAAAATGAAAAGCTTGGAGCTAGATTTCCAAGTTCCCTTCCCCACTGAGCCACCAATAAGATGAGGTTCTGTGGGAAGATTTCAGTCTCTACCTACCATAGATAACTGTACACACCAAAATCATTTACCCTCATTGTCTTCTAAATTGTCCCACAAATATTACAAGTCTAAATAATTGACTCTCAGAGGTAATTCCTGTGTTCCTTCTTTTTCCTGAAAATGAAGAGAAAGGAAAAAAATAGAATAAGGGTCCTGAACATGTTGCTTTCTTAATTTATTTGTTCTCAGGATTTGTATGACTATGAAGAAAAATGAAATATTAAATTTGAAATATATGCGATCCATTGGCGCACAACCCCTTCTCCAGGTGTGGAGCAGTTGGTAGTTGTTAGCAGCTGGAAAGGGAGGGTTAATGTTCTCTAAGTATATCACACCCATCTTATACCTGTGACCAAGTACAGCATGGCCGTTTTCTTATTTTCCTTTGGACGCCATTTTTTTTTGTATGTATCTCTCTAAATACAGTTATTTTTCTGTACTCCAATATTTCCTTGCTCTTATTTTGGAGCACTGATTATTCTTTCATTTACCAATTTTGAACCCTATCTTTTTCAGGTTTCCTCCAGTTTATCTGAGAAAACTGATGGCAGATATTCTAAATACAGAATTCACAGAGATGCTGTTCAACAGCGCCGAGATGACACCAGATACAGAATCAAGAGCCTTAAAGTAATGTTCTTTATACAGTTTTGAAAACTTGGGTCATTAACTATCTTTAAGTCTATACAGCTGTGGCAATGTTTGTGTCAGAGTACTTAGGAAAGGAAAGATTCCACTCGATTTCACTGTTGTTATAGCATGTCGTCTGTCTGTAGAAATGAATACCACCTAAGAAATCCTGAGCCAGGAAAACCCTGGTCACTTGGTTGGTTAAAGATATTGTAAATGACTGCCCTCCTTCATGTGTAAAACAAGGTGTACTCGGCACAGAAGTCCCCTTGAGGTTCAGTATCCTGTGCTATTGAACCTAAAGCCTTGGTATTTCTAGTTATTCTCTTAGGTAGGATAATTCTGTGCAGGACCTCAGATTTATAAATGTGTAACCAGCAAATAGATGA
Source organism: Microtus pennsylvanicus (assembly GCF_037038515.1). Classification (NCBI taxonomy): domain Eukaryota; kingdom Metazoa; phylum Chordata; class Mammalia; order Rodentia; family Cricetidae; genus Microtus; species Microtus pennsylvanicus. The sequence goes on from NC_134592.1 coordinate 25,871,112, forward strand.
GTGAGATCATTTGATCATGTTGACAAAAAGTATACCATTCCCTAGCCTTACCCCACTATCTGAGGGCAGACAGATGAGCCACTTGGCCCTTGTCTTAGTCAGGGCTTCTATTGCTGTGAAGAGACACCATGACCCCGACAATCTTAGAAGACATTTAATTGCAGTGGCTTACTTATAATTCAGAGGTGCAGTTCATTATCATCCTAGTGGGACATAGTGGCGTGCAGGCATACGTGGTTCTGGAGAGGTAGCTGCTACATGTTGATATGCAGGCAGCAGGAAGTAGACTGTGGCACTTGGAGTAGCTTAATCATAGGAGATCTCAAAGCCAATCCTCACAGTGACACACTTCCTCCAGCAGGGTCACACTTACTCCAACAAAGCCACACCTCCTAATAGTGCAGCTCCCTTTGGGCACCATTTTCTTTCAAACCACCACAGCCCTGAAGGATCTTAGTTCAGAACCAAGTATCTTGACTTAAACATTGTGACATTCTGGCCAGGTAGTTTTGTTGCTGAGGTGGCATTATGCATTATAGGCTGGCTGGCAGCATCCCTGAAGTTTATTCAGTTTAGCATCGCCCTCAGTTGCCCGTAGCACACCCACCCAAATTGTGACATCCAGAAAGATCTCCAGGCATCGCCAGATAATCCCTGCAGGACGAAATTACCACCCCCAACACACATGCTCTCTCTCCTCTCCTTTCTCTCTCTCTCTCTCTCTCTCTCTCTCTCTCTCTGTCTCACACACACACACACACACACACACACACACACACACGAAGAATGTTGACCTATAGAGAATCCATCTATGCTCAGATGTGTACTTAAAATTACAGAAAAACAAAAACAAAAAGTGTCCATTTTACACACTTTAATGCTAATGAATATTCATTACACAGTATGTATTCACATATTACAACCAAGTGTTATTTCCAAGGAGCCGCCTCCTTCCTAATATAATTGGATAGAGTTAGATAGTACTCATTTCGGTGAATCTTCTTTAGCATAGTTATGCTGTTGATACCTTCAAAGTTAAGAGAATTTCTCATGATTCCATTACTTTTTACCAGTTTTTAAAGTTAGAATGATTAGCTACACTGTTAAAATTTTTGCCTTGTATGTATGACAATTTTTAAATTACCGTCCAACATTCCTGTATCGTACCATACATCCTGAATTATTCATTTCTCCTTCAGTGGAAGTTAATGTGCAGGCAACAGGAGCCTGTGACAATTACTACTCACTGAGTGTGTCAGAACAGACTTTCCCAGGTATTACATGTCTTATGTGAAGTCACGCCTACTCCTCAGCAGCTGTCAGATTGGTCTTATTCATCTCCATTATTGCTGAAGAAAGTAAGGTTATGGAGTGGTTCAATGTTTGAATCCATATTTCAACCTAAGTCTACCTAAGTGCAATGTTCTATGTTCTTGACTGCTGTGTTATTTCTATGTTCGGTCTTCATATGGCTTACAGTCACAAAACATAGAACTGTATTTTTAATGTGTTGGAAAAGTTTTCTTCAAAACTGCATGATTACATTATCACTAGTTAACAGAGGTCTGCGTGCATACTAAACCTTTAAAACATTATTTCTCAATACAGCATGATTTGCTAGCTGGTGAATTTGTGCTATCTAGTGGTGTCAAACTTCTATAAATCAGTGCAGTCTTCATAATAGCATATGGCAAAGTCATGAATGTTTAACATGGGTAGCAAGTAGCTGCACAATTTTATGTAAAACTGGATTTGCAGCCGAAGGCGAGTCAGGCCTGTTTATGGAATGGGTTAAACTTGGAAATATGAGAAAATAAGCTTGAGAATTTTAGAAATAGATGGTATAAGTGTAGCACAGGCCCACAAATTCTTTTTTTTTTTCGAGACAGGGTTTCTCCGTAGCTTTTTGGTTCCTGTCCTGGAACTAGCTCTTGTAGACCAGGCTGGCCTCAAACTCACAGAGATCTGCCTGCCTCTGCCTCCTGAGTGCTGGGATTAAAGGCGTGCGCCACCACCGCCCTGCTCACAAATTCTATTTTACAAAGGCCATGCTTCGGAATAATACTCTGTAAACATTTTTACATATTTATCCATTCTTGTGATAAATATATAGATCACCACCAAATTCAGCAGATGCATGCCCTAAATAATGCAGCAGACTGACATTTTGTGACTCTGTCTTGTCAGTTATGGACACCAATCGTCATTTTTACAAATAAATTTAAAGAGACTGAGAGCAGAGGTCTGTGCTAGTTAGATTTTTGTCAACTTGACACAGGTTAAAATTACTTAAGTAGAGGGAAGCCACACTGAGAGAAAGCCCATTCTGAATAGTTTTCTGTCACTGTGACACAAGGTAGGGTCATCATAAAGGAGGGAGCACCAATTGAGAAGATATTTCCATATGATTGTGCCATTGGTGAGCCTACAGGACATTTCCTAGCTATTGTTGATGGAGGGCTCAGCATACTGTGGGCGTGGCCATCGCTGGGCTAGCGGTCCTGGATTCTTTAAGAAAGCAGACTGAGCAAGCCACGAGGAGCAAGTCAATAGGCTCGAATCTTTAGTGCCCTCTGTATCAGCTCCTGCCTCCAAGTTCCTGCTCTGTTTGAGTTCCTGTCCTGATTTCGTCAATGGTGAAGAGTGGTATGGAAGCATAAGCCAAATCAGCCCTTCCCCTCTCATCTTGCTGTGCTCATGGTATTCCATCACAGCAATAGTGACCCTAACCAGACAATGGCTGTGCTGCATGTCCTTCATTAGTGATTGGTGTGAGAAGGCCCAGCTCACTATGGGTGGTGTTTCCCTTGACCTGGTAGTCCTGGGGTGTATAAGCAAGAAGCAAGCCATGAGGAACAAACCGGTAAGCAGCACTCCTCCATGGCCTCTGCATCAGCTCCTGTGTCCAGGTTCCTTTCCTGCCTGAATCCCTTCCCTAACTTTTCTCAGTGATTTTGACCAGAAGGTGAAAGATATAATAAATCCTTTCCTCCCCAAGTTGGTTGAATCTCACTAAGATAAAGCCAGTTCTGAAGTTTTATTGGAAGAGGTTGTTTCCTAGCATTCATTTGCAGAGTCCTGCATTGCTGTGGACAAATAGCTGTGGGAACTCAAGACCATATTGGCATCTGACTTCTCTCCTGTTACTGCTGTCATGTAAGAAAGAAATGCAACATCATGTGTGACCACACCATTGCAGGGAAAGACGTGTGAGCAGGAAGCAGGCAAATTAGATTCTCATTCCACCCAGGCCCACAGCCCCTCTCCTTCTGTCTACCCCTTGTGACACCAGCAGGAGAAAAAGGATCCAATTTCTAGAAACCTGTCAAGAGTCCAAACAACCCAGTGCGGACAATTTTAAGAGCACGATGTAATATAAAAATATGCGAATATAATAGAGTACTAAGCTGACCAAGCTGATTGCATAGAGCCTGATCTCCATTTGTATTTAGAATTCAAGTCAAAGTCAAGCCCAACACACTCTCACTGACTCTCTGTAGACAACAGAAGCATTTCATGGCCTCTTTTCCACCCAGCCTAATTGAGTTTCTGTAGGAAATGCAGTCTTCCTCACAGCCCCAGCTGTTTCAAATAGAACAGAATGTCCACAGTGAGCCAGTAACACAGCATCACTAATCTGAATTCACGGAGGAGCGTGGTTTGCTCAACAACCCCTCCATTTGTTACCTTTATCCATACTAAATATATGGTTTTAATTAACTTTGGAATGTTTTGATAAAATCACAGACGGTGTACCCCTTTCCATTCTTCCTCTTTCTGAGAAGAAAACAGTAGGGTTTTTTTTAAACTTACAGTTGAAGAGTTGGTGTGCCGCTTCTATTTGAAGAAGCAGCTGTTTCCCAGGATTAGAGGAGCGAGGTGCAGTGTTGGTAATGGCTTTCCACAGTCTGTATGAAGGGAAGGCAGAAGTTGCCCAGGCCCTCGGCCGTGTTTGTTCAGTGTAAGCATGTGTATGATATAAGTCCCTGGCTTGCTCCTGGAAGTCACTTCTCTCTCCCTGAATCTCTCTGTAATTTGTTTATGCCTTGCTCATAGCAATTAATAGCATTCTGCACTTTCTCGAGTCAGCTATTTCTGGCCAAATCTGCAACACTAGCTTCTAAAACATGCTGTGTGCAACTAGCACAATCCGAGATTGTAGGGAATGCATAAACATTGTAGTTTTGATACTCCAAAATACATGACCAGTGTAGTATTCACACAGGTTCATGGGCTTTGCTTGGGAATAGTAGGAACAACCATGGGAGAGTTTAAGAGAGCATTAACCCTTTTATCACTATTGTGTCATTTGTAGCTACCCTTTCCCTTCTTTGATAAGAAACTAAATGTAAATTGCTATGCAGATTTATCACTATGCATCCCTCAACCCAACCAATTTGTCACTCTTTGGAGAGAGCCTTACATAGTGTGTGAAGTAAAAATTTAAGAACATATAGAAAACAGTAATATAAATATAAATGAATATGGAAGTTTAAGAAATGCCCTTTGCTGTATGGCATGGCATTTTAGAACGGGCACTGTCTGTTTTACTTTTGACCCCAGAATAAAGAGTAAGCATACATAATAAATTGTTGATTGTATTCTAGGTTAAAACAGTGTAGGAGTCTAATAAAAGTCTAATGGCCATTTTTTCCCAATAATTCTTGGGTGAAACATCCCAAACTTTGTTTGGAAATCAAATCATGTGGAAATATGAATCATTGTATTCCTTTAGCATCAGCTGGACTTACATGCTGCCATGTCTAACTGTATTATTTAATTTTGGTTTTTTAAGTTAAAACATTTTTTAAAAAAATACAAATTAAACTGCAATTTTTTTCTTAATCTGAAAACAGTTATGGATCAGAAGTGATAACTCAGTTAAGCGCATTGTTTTATCCTACTATAGCTTTATGCTCTATACCCTACTTCTTTGGCATAGAACATAAAATTTTATACAACTGTCATAATGAAATAATTACATTTTCTATTAATGATAGAAAAGTCCTAAAGAGCCATCCAATGGTCTTATCTAATACTGTCTTTTCTTGTTTTTTTATTAGTTCTTTGGGAATTGCATACAATAAACTTTGATCATATCCAACCCCCCAACAATATTCCCAGATTGACCCAGCCTTCACTGCCACAAAACTTGGTGTTCTCTTTCCTTTTTATCTTTAAACTCACTAAGTCCAGTTTGTAAAACAGTATTTTCATGAGTCTGTAACTCTAGTGATGAAGGTTGCCAACATGAGGATATGCATTGTTGCATCGGTTTAGATTTCCTGTAGAAAAGATGGACTGCATAGTTGGCGGTTCTGTTCAGATCAGTTCAGATGATAAAGTATTAGTAGGGAGACTATTTAGAGGTGGTCTGGCTGCCCGGGATGGCTCATACTTACAGCTCCTGCACTCAAGGCTGAGACAGTAGGATTTTAAGTTAAAGGCAGCCTAGGCTACATGACTTTCTCAACAAAGAAAAAAGAGAAAAGAATACCCAAAGTACCTGCAGCTGTAAGAATAGCCATCTCCTATGTGCCAATATACACTCAGTAAGCAGATTTTAATTTCAGTGTGTCATCATATATTCCAGTACCCTCTTACTACAGGTGACACTTTGGGAAATGGTGGAGGATTGTGGGTAGATAGGTAGAAAGATGGGTTGCTGGTGAAAGTCAGAGCCCCACCCTGGTGATTAAAATCTGCACAAGGAGAGGTACAAATTGAGACCTGAATTGCAAACTGTAGGGGAATGTCCAGTTAGAACTTTCCAGCAGAATGAAGTTTGCTGAGGAAGAAGCTGACCTCTCTGGAACACTGATGGAATACAGATGGTCAGAGAGTGGAGTGGAAATAGAGAGAGCACATTATATAACAAAAGGAGTTTAGGAAAACATTCATGCCACAGATCCAGAAATACATGCATTTTAGTTTCCTTTCCTCCAGGGAGAAGAGATTGATAAAACCTTAAAATTAAATGCGTCACTTAGAAACTTTGAGTTGACAGTGTCCCTCAGAGGAAAGCATTTGGTGTACATCACTAGATAGCAGTCATTAGATGTCACCTTAGCAGAGGAACTCAGTCAAGTTGGAACCGCTTTGAAAAAAACCAATTACAATGCGAGTTATGAAAGAGAAGTGGAAGAAGCCCAGGGAAAATACTAGAAAATGCAAGTTCTTTCATCCATTGAATTTTTGCAGAGAGTTCTGGCTAACTGGATTGTTCAGACTTAAGACAGCAATAAAAACAGGGCCTTGTTTTAAGGATAAAAGAATTGTTATAAGGCAGAAGCCAGGATTATTAACATTGCAAAGAATCTTTCTTTTTAATAAGTGTTTTCTTCTTGGTACTAAAGTACTTGATTACATATACATAGGAAATAAAAAGAAGCGTTGAATTTTTGATCACCTTGTAAAATATATTTAAATTGAGATTCCACAGATTAAATAGCAATATAGGAATGAAGGAGCAATATAGGAAAAAAAGGTACTCTTTCATACTCTGGCATGTTGATTGTTGAAAGGAATTATGAAATAATTTTCTCTTATAATTCATTTTGACTCATTAATTTTGCTGGTTCTGTTTCAAGATGATATGGAAAACTTGGACAATTTTTAAAAGATTTTATTTTAGTTTTTAAGTGTGTGTGTGTGTAAGTGTGTATGTAAGTATGTATAAGTACATGTGAAAGTCAGAAGGGGGTGCCAATCCCCTCTTTCTGAGGATACAGGGGTTTTGATCCACCTGATGTAGGCACAGGCAATTAAATTTACATCTGAACTCTTAACAGCTAGGTCATCTCTTTAGCTCCCTCTGACAGTATTTTGAAGACATGAAATGTTAAAACTTAAAATATGTAGTTAAGCCTCCACAGTTCTTGCTTGTAAAGAAAGGAAGTATGAATATTTGAGTCATGAGTAAGCCATGTGGAAGGAAGGAGTAATTTTTGCAGTGGCTCCTCGGAACACATGGAGCAACAGCTACCAATAGAACGATAAACAACAGCGAGCCTAGACTTTGAAATGTTACCATTTCTTGTCTCATAATTGACGCCATTAGCAGAAGAATCAATGAAGACTAGAGTTGCACCACCAACCAACAACAACTAACTGAAACTTTCAAAAAGTCCTCCGGCACTAGGCAAAGTATACACTGAACATTCTCCAAAGTAGACTATATTCTGGGTGATAAAAATTATTTTAAAGTTTTAAGATGGTTAAAATTATAAAGATTATTCACAGAGAGATAAAACCAAAAATCAATAACAAAAAGCTGTCTGGGAAATACCCAACTACTTAGAAATTAAACATCATACTTGTAACTAGCCCATTATGGCCCAAAGAAGCAAGCCAGAGGAAGCTAAAAATATTTAACTATATTAAAGTAAAAACACAACTTACTGAAATTTGTGGGATCAACAACTGCAATGAAGCATGAAAAATATACCATCCAGTGATTTTACATCTAGGAAATTACAGTATGAACAAGCCTCTTTGTAGCAATGCATCTGTCATAGGAATAAAATCCTGACTAAACCGTAAGAGTGGATATTAAGAGTGTAAGTGAAGCTATGATATATAATGGTGATGATGGAGATCCAGGAGGCTTGTGTTGTAATAGATCCTGTGCTCTATTACATACATGCAGGGACTCGAGGAATGAGAGGGAAACAAGAATCCTCTTATAGAAGTGTTTATATGTGTATATACTTTTTATTTTTACTTTTTTGTTTATTTACATTTATATACAGTATAAGTGATCCAAAAAACAAACAAAAAACTGGTTGAGGTCCAAGAACGGCAGTGAATTCCCCAGGTAGTCATGTTACATGAGGCCTTCCTACAAGGACAAGTGCATTTGAGACATCTTCTTAGACCACCTTGCTGAAGTTGCTTGATGGGAACTCTCCAGACACCAGCTCTCTTTAGCCAGTCTGGTTTTCCCACTGTATGTTTCAGATGGTAGACCCACCATCCTTCTCTTTATACAACTTGTGTTTTCTTCTAATGATATTTAAGAAATTTAACCTTGGACCAGCATGATGACTTAATGGATTGAGGCCTTTGGATCAGGCCTAACGATATGAGTCCAATCCCCAGATTCCACAAAGATAGAAGGTGAATACCAACTCTAGAGATTTGTCTTTCACACACACACACAGGCTCAAATTCTTGGACCTTTGGGTGTATGCACAAATATATTAATTTAAAAGTTAAATTTTCAAGGCAAAAATGTAGCTTCTGCCCACACTTAGTCTTCACTTCAGAATGCTGCGACCACGAGGTCCTCTTCCTTCACTTCCTAAGCTCTTTCTGAATCACTTCCTGAAATCCCCCCTGCTGCTACCCATGTAGAAGTGTCTTCATTGAGCTCTACTCAAATAGTTCCCTGAACATTACCTCCAAGGGGCATCTTCTTTAGCCTCAATTCCATGTTCGTCTTTCTGTTGTTTACTGTTATTAGAGTGCATATCATGCTTCTAATTATACCACATTTTGTAGATTATTTGTTTAATGAGTGCCGTTCTCTTTTGGAAAAAATGAACGTTTCCTGATCACATAATCCAATATCTTACTTGTTCCTGCCCCAGCACATAGTATATTCTACCTCCTATTATTATTGATTGAATCAGGGAGGGGGAATAAAGAACATAGTAAATAATTTGAAAAGAATCATAAAAATTGCAAGTTCACTATTTATTTAAGTTTATCAAGTACCTGTTTTTAATCTGTTTAACCAGTGAAATTTTTTGAAGTTGTCCTCTAATAGTTGAGAAAGACACATTTGTGCAACATATGAAGACAGGGACCTATTATGTATATTTTTAATTAAATATTTGTTGGATGTAAAAGACCATATTAATATAATCATACAGAAAGCAGTCTGATAAAATGCATTTTAAATGTAAAATTGTTTTATTGAACCACTATTTCCACCTAAGAATTTGTCATAAGGGGTAGACCTAAATATGGCAAAGGTGGCATATTTAAAGTTACTTCTCCCAGTGTTATTTATGGGGATCATCTAAATGCAAAGAAAGATAATGGCTGAGTAAAGCATGGCGTACCCACTGGATAGGGCGCAAGTTACACTTAAGTTGAAGATTCGGAGAATGTAATGACTTCAAAATGTTTTCACCTTTTTGCCGGTAACATATAGCTTTGTAAATGTGTCTCTAAAGCCCTTTTGTGTGTGTGTCATGAAGAAGGCTGGAAAGAAATGTCATGCTGCACAGCAATGAGTGATTTCTTTCTTCTTCATATATAATACACAAGCTATGTATATATATATACATATATATAATACACAAGCTATGTATATATATATATATATATATATATACATAGCTTGTGTATTAGGTCCAGTTTCACCGTCAGTACATTTATGTGATGCTCTTTTGATCATGGAACTGAAGTGTGGTACTTTCTTTCTCAGGACGACAGGCCCTTTTTAGGAGGTTCCCACATCCGTGGCCTAGATCACTCAACCTCTTGGCAGGATGGCAGTTCCTTCCTGTCTAGTCCACACTTCAACTGTAAGTAATAAAGTCTATTACCAGTTATTAAATTGGATTTGTTAAAAAAAAGTATAACTCATGGGGAAATTAAATTTTAAGACTAGTACATGATAGTAATATTCATGCTAAAGTTTGAGAAAATTTTTATTATGAATTATAAACACCTCTGGTGGTACCCAACTCACTGAATTAAAACATGGAATTTGTGTTTAGACTTCAAATATTTTAAAGAAAACTTAGAGTAAATTATCCAAAGTAAAAATATCTGTTAAACCAATTTTTGGTTTAAAGATTGTTAACTATAGATGAGCAGATAAAGTTATCTCAACAAAATGGAAATCATCAAAACAGGAATATATTTGCATGTAACTATTCATAAATATTTATTTGTACAAAGAGTAAGCATGCATACATGTCTACACACTAAATTTCATTTTTTCTACCCTGTGGCAACAGTAAGATGTGATGATTCGCTAGCCCAGGACCCAGTTACCACAGTGCTTCCTCTCCTCTTGCCTTCTGCAGTGGCTGTCTTTCACAACATTCAGTGTCTATGCGTTACGCTTGAAGTGATGTGGGATTCCCCTCTGTATGATGTGAATATGTTTTATTGCCATTAGTTAATAAAGAAGCTGCTTTTGGCCAATGGCTTAACACAATAGAGCTAGGCAGAAAAACTAAACAATGCTGGGTGAAAGGAGGCGGGGTCAGAGAGAAGCCATGCAGCCACCACTGGAGACAGATGCCTCCGCTGGAGCCCACCGAAACTTTGCGGTAAGCCATGACCTCATGGTGATGCACAGACTAATGGAGATGGGTTATTTTAGAATGTAAGAGCTACCTAGCAATACGCGTAAGCTACTGGCCAAACAGTATTGTAAATAATATGGTTTCTGAGTGATTATTTCAAGTCAAGGCTGTTGGGAAATGAACTAGCAGCCTCCAACAACATTGAAGGCATCGGTCCTACGGTTTTAAAAGTGTTTTCTATTTGAAACAGCCAAAACTCAATAAAAAATTTTTAAATAGGACAGCAAATAAATTGATTTTTTTTATCATTTGAGTAACTTTTCATTTACTGATTTCTTTAATCCCCTTCACCACAGAGTGAACTGAAAGGCAGCACAAGTGATGCCTGCTTTGTTCACCGTTTCTTCCTTAGTTTGCCACATAATTCTTGGCACATAGTAAAAGCCCAATTAATGTTCAATTAAATTAGGTAAATGAATATACAAGTCCTTTTTGAAGTCTACTTTTATCTAAGCCATCGGGATTCAAATATTATTTAATAGATTCTAATTTGCATAATAATTTAGTTCTTCAATTTATCATGGGCCTGGAGGGTTATACATTAAATTTGATAATTCTGTCATTTAAAATAGCTAGCCTGCTATAAAATAATATATCAGAATAATTCTTAAAGAAGTAGGTCAAATTTAAAGGTGATATCTCTCATTTTTGGTTATTTATATTCATGGATTCATTTAATAAATATTTATCAGTTTCTGACAAATGGTTTGGTTTTCATTATATCATGATTATTTTATTCCCAAAGCTAAGCATTTTGTCTTTCCCATTGTAATCGTTTTACCAAGTGATTTTGTATCTGTGTGAACCCTCTGCTATTCTGATGTTGCGGCCACTCTTCAATATGGATTACATCTCAAGTTGGATATAGCATTGCAGAATCTGGTGTATGGCCCTGCCAGAATTTGTGTCTTTCACATTAAGCAATGTAAAACTTTCCTCAGATTACATGGACATTAGAAGTCCCACCCACTGATACACTGAAGAGCCTGGAGGTAGTGACCAGGAGTGGAGAAGAGGGGCCATTTTCTGTTTAAATGGCTCCTAAAACAACATGGATAGAAGACGTGTTGTAGGAGCTATCAAGATTGTTGGAATTATATATAATATTATATAATAGGCATTCAGAGAGACTACATTTAGGTTTTGATTATACCATCTTGTAGCCAGCCTTGATCGTTTTTCTAATTAAGATATATTTCTCGTAAGCACACACGGAGTTCTATTCAAATGTAGTTGTTCAAAAGTAAATAAAATTATTTAGTATAGGAAAAGTTATCATTGCAACATAGTCTGAATGAAGAACTACTTGTCACTGCTTGTATTATAGGATGTAAAAAATTAATTAAATTCCTCCATTTATTATTTGAGCCTTATAGTTTACTCTTTTTATTGACAAATTTTATTTATGATCTTCATGCCACAGTTATATCCATCTCTTCAGTACTTTTCAAAATTTAGTTAACACTGAATACTTCTGTTTTTGTAGCAGACTAATTCCACTTAGAGAAATTATCCTCTAACTTCTCTTTGTACTGAACACCCTTAAATGGAAAACTGCCATGCCCAGCAGAGAATAGAGCAGAACCTTTGTCAAATAAGATAATTAGAGGTGTCTTCAGATACTAAAGCTAGAGACTAGAAGAGGGAATAGACTTAAAAAGGTCTTAGAATTATTAAGTAGGACATAAAAATGAAAGAAACTAGACAAATGGGAAATAAAATCTAGGAAAATGTGAAGTAAAAGAAATGGGGACCAGGAAGAAGAACGGGATAATAGAAAAAAAATTAGGTTTTTAGAAAAACCAAGGGATGACAAGATAGTTCAAGTGGGTCAAGTTACTTGCCACCAGACCTGATGACGTAAGTTCAATCCCTGGGCCCACATGATGAAGAGAAAGAACAAATGTTCGCAGTCTGTGCACTGACCTCCACATGCATACTGTGGCATGTGTGTAACTACAAACACATGTTCTCTCTCTCTCTCTCTCTCTCTCTCTTTCTCTCTCTCCTCTGTCTGTCTGCCTGCCTGCCTGTCTATGTCTCTGTCTCTCTCTAGCACACAGACACACACATATACACACTACTAAATGTACTTTACAAATTTGGAATTCAGGGAGGGGCTGTGGAGATGGCTCACTGGCCCTTCTTTCATATGACCTGAGTTTCCGTTCCCTGCATCCACACTGGCTCACAGCTGTTTGTAACTCTGGTTCCAGGGGATCCCAGTTTCTTGTTCTGGCTTCTGCAGGCACCAAGTATGCACATGGTGCACAGACATATATGCAGGCAGAACACTAATAAACATAAAACAGTAAAACAAACTTGTAAAGTTTAATTAAAAATAGACAAGACACAGTTCACAGATTTGGAGTTTGGGGAGAACAAAGGAAGCGTGCAGACCAAGGGTGAAAGGGCTTGTCTAAGCAGTCTGTGATGCATATGGCACCAGACACTTGCTCAGGCCCTTGTTTCCTCACCCCTCGCTTCTATGGAAATACACTGAGGAGAGGGAGGTTAGTGTCCTTCATCCTTGTGTCCCTGAAAATGGAATCTTCCATTGACAGTTGATCAAGGCTTTGGCTGACTATGCAATTCTAAGTTTGACCAGCTACAACATTCCAAGTTGAAAATTATTTTCCTTATGAGGGCATTGAAGAAAATACTTCTCCCAATCCAAGACTGCTGTTGAAAATCATAAATATTTTTCTCCTCTCTTTTGAAGTCCTCTTCTGTCTTCTCCACCCCCTTTCCTTCTGTATCTGGTTTCCCTTTTCTCTCCTGACCTGGGAAACTTGGAAGATTGCTGCCCTTGAAGCCCATTGACTTTGTGGGTTTGTGTTATTCATTCTTCTGTCTTCAGGATTAGTGAGCCCTTAAATGGGCACTCACTTTTGTCCTTTTATTGGAAATAGCTTTTCTCATATAATATATCCTGATTATAGTTTTTCCTCCCGCTACTCCTCTAAGCTACTTTTTACCTTTCCTCTTTCTATCTCTAGCCCATTTCTACCTCCCATTAGGGAAAAAAAGAGGCTTCTGTGGTTCTGTGGGAAAGTAATAAAAATGACTAACACATTACAATTGAACAAAACAAACCAACAGAAGGAAAAGAGCTTCAAAGAAAGCACAAGAAGCAGAGAACCACTCATTCACACACCCAGGAATCCCATAGAAACAGCAAACTAGAAGGTATGATGTTAGTGCAGAGGACCTGATACAGAGCCATGAAGGCCCTGTGCCTCAGTCTCTGTGAGTTCATAGGACCTTTAAGCCTTTTGATTTAGAAGGCCCTCTTTTCCTGGTGTCCTCCATTCCCTGTGACTTTTAGACTCTTTCTGCCTCTTACACAGGTTTCCCTGAGCCCTGAGGGGAGAGATTTGATGGAGACATCCCACTTAGGGCTGAATGGCCCAAGGTCTCTCACTCTCTGCTTTGTGTCTGCCTGTGAGTCTCTATATTTGTTCCCGTCTGCTTCCCTGGCCCGAGACAGTACTCACACTTAAAAAAAAAAAACAACAACAATTTTTCTTGATTCTTTGGGAATTTCACACCAGATACCCCAATCCCAATCCTACCTCATCTGCCGTTCACCTTTGTAGCATTCCCCACAAAAGGAAACCTTTAAAAGAAATAATAAAAATAAAATATAAATAAAATGAGAATATCATCAAAATACAAACAAACAAAAGACCAAAAAATACTAAAGCAAGCAAACAGAAGAGCAGAGAGCTGTCCTTTCCCTCACCAGCTGCAACACTCAAGAGAGTGGCCTCTACACCTCACCTGGACAACAAGTAGAGCTGGCTCTGAAGCTGTCTTTGTAGGAGAGTGGACCCTGAGGGCATCAAGGAAGGAGAACCAGTCATTGTTGCTAGGGGTGAACTAGCCTGGACAATGCCATCTCACCCTGGTCATGAGTCATGAGGATAGGGGGAGCTGGCGGGCTGGCCGATAACACAACTACCCAAGCCCAAAACTTGGGTTATGAGTTGACCCACCCCCAAATCCACCCCATCTGTGATCTGCTGGAGCACATGAGGGGCTGTACCTGTGGACCTAAAACTACAAGATCCTCACAACACAGGGCAACAACAAGATGTCCAAGAGGAGTCCCAGTGAGGGCCCAGCACCGACAGTGTAGTAGAAACCAGAGTCCTTGAACCAGACCAATGACCCTTTGGGATGAACACTTCTAGTAAAGATGCATGGGTAAAAAGGTAAACTGTGTGTCATACTGCAGCTTCTTTTTTTCTCTTAAATTTTATTTTCTCTTATTTTTTGTGGGGAGGAGGTTGCAGGGGCAGAGGGCAGATATGAAGGAATAAGGAGATGAATGGGGCTGAGATGCATGATGAGAACGACACAAAGAATGAATTTTTAAAAAGCTAAAAGACAAACAATTCCCTCCTCCATCTCTCCTGCCTCTCCATCTCCTCTTCATTCATCTTAGTGGCATTGGGAGCTTCAGCATATTACAAAGTACACACTTTTGTCCAGACAACTTTACTTGCAACACTCATTGTATAAAGTGTTGTTGGTTGGGAACCAGGCCTCTTGCTTCTGGTACACCATCAATACTGCATCCTCACCAAAACTCCTGCAAGCTATTCTACTGCTGCCCAGAATCATGGAGCTCTTGTGGCTGCGGTTCCACAGGACCAGTCCCTTCACAATGTGCAGCACACCATAGATGGGTAGATGTTGGGGAGACTAACCCCAAGTCGTGCATGTGTGCCCGGGTGGGAGCTGAGGTGGTCAGTCCAGGTCATTGGGGTCATCCCCTTCCAGTGAGGGGTGGAGCCAGCTGGTCCACACTCATGCTTAATAAATCTTCTCATAGTAAACAGAGATTCTATTGAGAAAATCCTTAGGAAGCAAAGAAATTACACATTATCTTATGCAATTTAAGACTTGGGGAGGAAAAAAGTAAAACCACCAAAAAAGAAATGTGGAGGAGTTAATTGAGCCATTGGGGGCAAATTGTCATAGAACAAAAGCATATTAAAATTAATATGAGTCAATTAATATACTTGGGGAGAGAAATAAGAGGAGAAACGTTGTTACAGTCTACCTATTAGGTGTTTTCTGAGCTGTGTTTATTTACATGGTCATGAAAATATAAACACTCAGTATTGACTTAGCTGAAACTTCAGCAATAGCTATTTTAGAAGGATGGGTGTGAAGAAGTGGGTGGGTGTGGATAATGTCTAAAAATGATAAATCAGAAAATAGCATTTTAGACTTTTTTATATAAACGGAGCGAAGAATGACATTTAAAGAATTGCTTGTGTTTGCCTCTGGAGGATTCCAAGCGATGCAGTGGGAGACCCCTGGTGTTCTCTACACTACTTTGAAACTCTTTGATGTAAAGATGTACACTTTGGTTAGACATGAGTCTTATAAAGACAAATGCTACCACAAAAACCTCAGTTTTTATATCTGACCAGCAAATGTCCAATTTTCTTATTAACTTCTAAATTGAGTGTAAAGTCTGGCTTTGGAGCTCTGAACCATTTCAACCTGTGTGGAAACTTGGCGAAGAGATGACTGCAGCCCTGTCGACGTGGACGGACTTTACTTTCCGGGTCCACAGAGCAGGCTCTTATTGCTTGTGATGGAATACGAACTGCATGAGGCCGCTTTTGTCCCGTGCCATGGAGGCCAAGGCACTCATTCTGCCGACGTAGGGGCTCTGTCAAACTGTGACCAAACCGAGCACAGAAACATGGACCATGGAAAAAACAAAGGAAATGGGAAAACACTGCATAATTTGTGGTCTCTCAAATGCTCCAGCATTAATGAAAGTTTGTTTTAAGAAGTAATTTATGTCAGCTTTGTGTAGTTCAGGTCAATTCATGAGAAGGTGGATTCCCTCTGCCAGGAAGAAGGGAAGAAATGTATAAATTGTAAGTTTATATTGCCATTGGAAATAAGAACACAGAAATCCATTATTAAAAGCATGATCACCAGCAAATTTATCCTGGCTGGCTGGAAGCTGTTGCCCTGAGTCAGGATCCTCTTTTAGAAGGTTGGTTCCATTACCTTCAGCCTGTAGACAGTGGGGGCTTAGTCAAGAGAGCGTCACAATGTCGGCTTTGGGAGCCGTCATTTTCACTTTTTATAAGTGGCGACTGGCCGCTGGTCTTCATGTGTAGCTCCTTTGAGATGAAAGGCACACGACCCCAGGGCAGGTCCCTCTCAGGGCTGAGACTAGTCTAGACTTGAATGAGGTCTGTAGCACTTTGGTGACTTCTAGAACTCCCTAGCCTTTTGAGACTAACATGCTTAATTTCTGTGGAATTGATGCTTCCAAACCAAATTTTAAAATAAACCTAGATTGCAAATTGTCTGTAATCTTAAACTACCCCAAAGAGTAGATTTTTTATAAAATAAATGAGTGGACCTAAGAAAAGGACTGTGGCTTCTTTTTTAGTAAGGCAAAACATTATCTAGAATTATTATAGACTTTAGAGGTGAGTTATAGATTTTACTCTAACTTGATACTTTCAGAAAAACAGTTCAGTAAAAGTTACCTTAAAAAACTATTTTACCTCCTACCTCAGTTTGGATTGCTAGGAAACGAAAGCTTGGCATCTTGGTTTGTATTTAATTGAAGGACATTTTATATCTTTTGGATGAAAAGTAGTCCACAGAATAACAGAAAATAATTACTATACTAATGGTTCAAGGTCTGCCTCGTCTGCCTAGTTAACTGTGAACCGCTCCTTTTTAAGTAATCTATCCTACAGGGTCAATCCCAACAATATGTGGCAATAAAAATGTTAGGGGTGCTGGTAACATAAGAATGATGCTTTCTTGTTCATCAAAGGATCATTTATTGCTTGGAAGCATAACATATCTGCCTCTTTTATTTGCTTATTTTATGAAACTAGGCTTTAGTTTTGTATGTTAACCAGTTAAGCATCAAATATTTTTAAATGATTAAGCTCTGGTTTTGTAATATTACAAAAGGGTTTCTTTCTACCTGCTCTCTAGAAAACATCTAAAAAGTTTGCAATTGGCTGTCTTTTTAAGTCTCTTAGTGTGTTCACTTGCATCAACTTGAGTGGGCTTGTATACAAGGCTTTGAGATCACTTTTGAAGGAGGCAGTAATGGCAGACAAGGTCATCTCATCTCAAGGAGAAAGAAGTGGTGAACAGTAAGGGTGTGTGGTACCTCAAAGGAGACTGAGGAAGGGACCCCAGGACAGGAGCATGAAGTGGGTGATCATGGGGTGCATCTCTGGGAAAGCTACAGTTGACCTAAAACTTGGGGGAAAAAAAGAAAAGGTAAAAAAAAAGAGCTAGCTGAGTTGAAATTGGGTGGGAAAAGAGATCCTTGTACCAGGAGCAGAATGTTCAAATGGTCTGGGGAAGGGGGGCGTTGTCTGCCAGGATGCAAAGGAGAGTGAGAGGGACAGCCACTGGTAGGGACCTCGATTTCATTCTAACTTCACCAGAAGCACAAAGGTAGGGAGGCTGTTCAGGAACAGAGTGTCCCTTGGGTTTACTTTTAGGAAAGTTATTCTGATTAGACTGGTTGAGGAGCAAGGTAAAAGACAAAGAGGAAATGGCAGCCCGGGCTGAAGAGACAGGGACAGGGATGGTGTAAAGGAAGACACAGGTGACTTCTGGAAACGGGATTGTGAGGACTCACTCCTAGATAACATAGAAGGGGCAGGCAGACAAAAGCAGGCTCCCGGAACCTGTGTGGGTGGACATACTGGTTCTAAGACAGAGTTTTGTTATAATACATACTGTATTATTGGTTTCTAAGAGTAGTGGATGAGCAGGGATCTAAGAGCTGAAGCCTGGAGGGAAAGATCACAAAACAGTGCGATTCTGGCCTCAAGCTTTGAAGGGAGATAAGAAAAACAGCAAAGCTGGATTCTGGATGTATTGCTAGTAGCCGGGAGGGTGTAACACAGAGGGTTCCATGAAAGGAGGCCTTCGGATTTTCTCCCTGTAAATTCTTTGTGCTTGTGTCATTGTATGCTGACAAAGCATACTTCTCCCACTCTCAAATACAAATTTAAAAATTCAGTTTTAAAATCAGCTGTGTTTTTGAAAATGGACTGATTTTATTTATGCTAAAGATCTGCTATTCGGTGTAAAGTTCAGTTATAGAAAACTAAATTAAATATGATGCTTAATTAACTAACTTCTACAAGATTACTTTTTTTGGCCCAAGTTTTATATTCACATTGGTTTATTTTTCTCTTTCCTCTAGCCTTGCCAGCATTTACCAAAAGAGCCATTACCCCAGATCCAGCTTCAATCAAGGAAGATGCCACAAGTTTACCAGTGAATGGAACAACTCCACAGTCCAAGAAGGAGGAATATGAGAGCAAAATATGCAAAATGTAATTCACAACCTTACTTGAGTATTTTACAAATAACGCCCTATGGTTCTTTTTGCCATTTGGCTCAGATTATCCAAAGACACCATGTGGCTTTGGCTCCTTGGACCTGCCAGGCATTGACTAAAGTGGCGTCACAGTCAGTCTTTGTGAGTGAGAGTAAGTTTAACCAGTGGAAGTAATCTCAACGTATGAATGGTACACAGCTCATTTAGAGGCAGCTCATACAGGCAGAGAAAGCCATCATTTTTTCCTCTATTTCCCCATTTTTCAGTGTCATACTTTTCCAGCCCAGCCTTGAATTTATAATTGATGCCTTTCGAAACTGACTGGCTGAAAAGGGGTGGGGGAAACGTTCCCTTCAGGTAAAGGTACCCAGCAGTTTAGGTTCAGGAGCATTTGGACGTGATTGATTTTTAAATGCTTTCTCCCTAATCAGTTCCCCTGTGTTGTAACATATCATGGAGATGCCTGTGTAATATTAGACTGCCCTTTAAATCTTCACATCCATTGCCCGTCATCTCAGCAGCCTATCACGTGTAGTTTCTTATACCTACTCCAATTGTCATTTTTAATTGCAAAAAAATTATAAATGATAGCTGAACCATAGAGCACTGTGAAGAAGCCACAGCACCATTTATTTATTTGTCATGGCCAAATGTCCCACTGTGATCACCCAAGGCATAGCCTGGCTAATCTCTGCTTTGCTCCGACTCAAGTCCCAGCACCGCTCTCCTGTGACAGTGGGGTTCACTCCGCAAGAGCCCCTGTATACTTTGGTACTACCTGACCGCTCCTCACATCCCAGCACTGTCAACATCATCGTGTTTGTAAAACCTCGTGCCTTTCCGTGTCCATCTACCAGTGAAGAAAATTTTATATTAATATGCTAAGTAATGGTCATCATCCAGGAAGTGGGTCCTGCTGGGCCAAGGTGGAAAGACTCTGCACAGATACAGAAACAATAAAGCAATCCTTTGTAATGTACATTGCATGTTGTGTCTGTTAAAACACACGTGTTTATTGCATTTCTCACATTTCATGAAACTGCTGTATTTTCATTCAAAATATGTCTTGCTACCTTACCATAACACTTGGGGTGTAAAACAAATGAGCCTTCTCTCTCTCTTTTTTTACTTTTTAAATTGATTTTTAATGAGCTCTACATTTTTCTCTGCTCCCCTCCCTGCCTCTCCCCTCTTCAACCTTCCCCCAAGGTCCCCATGATCCCAATTTACTCAGGAGATCTTGTCTTTTTCTACTTCCTATGTAGATTAGATATATGTAAGTCTCTCTTAGGGTCTTCACTGTTGTCTAAGTTCTTTTGGATTGTGGTTTGTAGGCTCGTTTTCGTTGCTCTATGTTTACAAACCACCTATGAGTGAGTATATGTGATAATTGTCGTTCTGTGTCTATGTCAAGAAGTCAGTATTTCACCGCACCATTTCCCATCCTCCAGCTGTTACGCTCTTTCTGTCCCTTCCTTCACAAAGTTCCCTGAACCCTGCATGGTGGGACACTGACCTAGCCAAGCGCTCAGAATTACTTCTGTGTGCTTTGACCAGTTATGAGTCTCTTTGTTAACCACTACTCACTGCAAAGAGAACAGGGAAGTGAATGAAGGTTCTCTGACCAAAGTTAAGAAAAGCATATGCCTTTGTGTATGAATGGAAATACTTAGCTTCAGTTTGATGGTGTGACCATTTACAAAGTAACAGCAGTGGGTTCCCCCAAAGACCTATGACCTCCCTGTTGTGGGAGCTGCGGGCCTGCTTTTCATCCCACCCAGCTCCCACACGGCTAGCTTTACACCAGAAATAACAACACACAAATTGTATTCTTTTAAACACTGCTTGGCCCATTAACTCTAGCCCTTACAGGCTAATTCTCATATTCCGATCAATCCATCTCTAATCTGTCTTACCGGGAAAGATTCAGCATGTCTGACCTGGCAGCTTGCTTCATGGCATCTGCCCGGGAGAGGGGAGCATGGCCTCTGAGCTCACTTCCTCTTCCTCCCAACATTCTGTTCTGTTTACTCCTCCCACCTATGTTTTAACCTATCAGGGCCAAGCAGTTTCTTTATTAAGCAATGAAATCAACAGATTGATATATGACACTCCCACATCACCTGCCTCACCATATTTTTTAAATCAGGATTACAGTACCAGGCATGAGATTCCCCACTATGGAGCAGGCTTTATTTTTACCTCCCAGAGCCAGCAACTCTTTCCCTCCTTTGGCAGGGTAGCCTGGACTACGTGTGGTAAGAGCCATATTGCCGGTAGCACTGGGACTGTGGAAGGGGCCGACCTTCTGCAGTGCACCTGGTCCAAAACTTAATTTGAAGATTGACCTTTTTGGTTTAATAATTTTGATTCTTCTGGCCATCTTTCTCCCTAAACACGCTAAACTTCGATTGAAGTTGCTGAAGGCCACAGAGGGAAGGAACACAGCTGGGAGAATTCTGGCTTGCTGTTTTTCCCCCTGGCTGAGGTCATATTATTCCCCTGACCAGTGTCTGACTTGACGGTTGGAAACCAGTTGGTTATATAACATTCTCTGTACCCAGTTTCCCAGAACTAACTTTATTCTTAGTATAGCTTATTGATGTTCCCAGCAGAGAGATAGAGCTGGTAGCAGAGTAAAGCAGTGTGTGATATCCTTTAAAGGTTGCTCATGTAGAAAGTACATATCCACTTAAGAAGCCTTTCTTCCTTGTGCCTATGGTAGATGTCTGCTTATATTTTAAATCCCAACTCAGTGGTATGCCGTTCATATTCACAACACATCTCATTGAAGGGGAGGAAAAACGCTTGTATGAGAAGCATTCTCTTTCTAGTCTGTAGTAATTGGGACCAAATTTTTACAAATAAGATGGTCTGTTTACTAAGCAAAGCCATTCCCACTTCTGTTGTTCGCCTCGGGACTCGGGTGCATTATAAACGCAAGTATTACATCGTACGGCAGTGTGAATGAACACTGAGTCAGAGTCCTTTTTGAAAATTCTGATGCCCCCCCAAGGAAATTATCCCAATATTTCCTCCCCATTTTAGACAAAATAAACAAAGTTTGTGATTTTCACGGCCTTCACATGAGGAAGCGGTTCTCACGAAAGCAGCTGGCTTTCTTGGCTCGAAACTAAAGCACAAGCCGTAAGCTGGAAAGCAAATCGAAGCATTTGTATATAAAGGCATTCCACCCTCCAAAGTATGATATAAAAATAGTTACCTCTTTCAACTTTTAAGTCCTCAAATATTTAGCAACAGAAAAATGAGGTATTCCTGTTTGAGGAAAGCTATCTAAACCATGGAAGAACTCACTTAGTGTCTTTTCCATATAAACACAACGCATCTAATTGAAGGGTAGGGAAAAACGCTTATACGAGAAGCAGGGCTTCAAATTCCAAGCCCCCAGATGCATTCATTGAAGAGGTCACCCTTGTTTCCGATGGGAAGCAAAGCAATCCAGTCTGCACTGTCTGGACAAACCAGTTCCACCCTCCCTCCAACTCAGCCTGCCCCATCTTAGCTCCTGTTACATCTGTGCCCGTGTCCCACCTGCATCCACACCCAACACGTGTCTTACTACGTCCCCAAGCCAGTTGGCCTCCAATGTCTCCTAGCCATGCAGTTTGCATGGAAAAATTGGCTGGTGGGGGTAGGGAAGGGTGGCGGGTGTAGCACCTCAGTTTTTTCTACAGTCAGTATGCATATATGCTATATGAATATAGAGAGAGATGAGAAGTTCATGTCAGGTGGCGTTTTCACTTGCTTCTCTGCCTCATTTGTGGAGACTGGTTTCTTATTTAGCCTAAAACTCATTGATGTTGCTAGCCTGGCTGGCCAAGAAAGCTACTGCCTCAGTCCTGGCCTTACAGGTTGCTAGGATCAAAGTAAAGGCCTCATATATTCAAGATCTTCTGAGACCCCCATCCCTAGAAAAGCCTTTGTTTGTTAAACCACACAATTTTTAGTGCTCCTGTGGTTGAAATCCTAGGAGTACTATAGCTGGCCATCTTTTCTTCCCTGGCATAGCTCTCCATAGGCTAACTGCAAAAAGCCTGTGAATAGAAAGTTTCCACCTTTAATTTTGTTCATCTGTCATACCCTACAATTGCTGCTGTTTTCCCATCATTATATACAGCCATTTGCACATTGTGTTTATTTGTACATCAGGTCTCTGCGAACCTATTTATATTGCTTTCTTTGCCTTATAGCAAAAAGAACAGGTCCCAAATAGGGGAAGAGTTGCAGATGAGATTTAAAAATTTTAATTTTGAAATCAATGCCCTCTGTAAATTTTTCCCTTTCTCTGATCATCCTGCATAACTCTAACTCAGTGTTATCCCTAGGGTTGTGATTGTGTTTGCCCACGTTTGCTGAGCACTTTGATGGGTAAGGCACTGAAGGATGTCAGAAATGCTGTAAACCGAGATAAACAGAGGAAGTTGGGTTGCCTTCAACAACACATTTTGAACTGTTTGTTGGTCAGGAAGAAATCTATCTCTGAGGAAGGGTGGGGGGCACAGCTTTGTGAGAAGCCCCGTTAGGCTGTATGCATGATGTGAAGTTTGTATCTGCTCAAGACTGCACTAATCTGTAATATTATTTCTATACCTCTTGCTAGCAGCTCAGATCTGGATGCAAATGGCCTTCTTCCTAGTAGTTCTTTTTATCTGGGTGTCTCATGCCTGTCTGTCAGTTTGAATTTTTGTTTTATTTATGCTGCCATTAATCCCATTGGGAGGGAAGATCCATGCTTGATTTATGATTGAGCATTTTCAAAACTTCCCATCACAATTAACCTCAAGCTGTCAAGTCACCAGAAGCAGAGCAGCCATAGTGGCAAAGCCATCCACCAAGGTGGCTTTGAAAGGGTGGGTGCTAAAAGAGATTTGGAGCAATCGGGGAGTTTTTATGACTTTTTCCCCCTCGTCTACGTAGATGTATTGATTCTAACAAGGTACTTCCTGCCTAGAGTCACAGGCAAAGGAGACTCCGCCCAACAGCTGCAGGCTGGAGAGACCTCACATTGCTGGCCAAGGTTCATTCGGTGCTTTGCCTGAGACCACAGCCAATAAAGCCAGTGTGTGCGGTGGAAAGAGTTTCCCATTTTTTTCCATTGGAGAAGTCTTTTGTGAGGTTAGTTTGACTGTTCCGAATTAACAGTGGTCAGTGTTTTAATTTTAGCTGCATGTAGTAAGCCTGCTGATTAGATTCCACTGAAGACAAATCATAATTTGGTGAGGACAATACATATCCTGAAAGCATGTGTTCTCAAAGCGTGGCCACAAAACTAGCAATAGCCTATCACCTTGGAACTTTCTAGAACTAGGAACTCTGACTATCCTTAAATGTACTGAACAGGGGGCCCTTTGGAGGCAGAGCCAGCAACCAGTGATATGCTAAATCCGGGTGATTTTGTTGATAGTTGGTTTTAAGAACTACACTTCAATATTCATTTGATGTTAGCCTTCCTGGTATTTTTTTTTAAACCTGCCTCTCAGGCAATGGACAGAATTATTATTCAACATTGGCTTGCAGTATTCCATATTGCCACTGAGAGTCCCAGCTCTGACTCCAGTTCTGAGGTTCTCAGAGTGAGGGACCTAAGGCAGCTTTCAAGGATACCCGGCTTACACCTGCTTCTCCTAACTGATTTCTATTAGCCAGGACTCGGTCTTCTAATTAGGAACCATCACTAAAGCACCGACTTAAGACAGGACCTATACTGTGAGGCTCACTATTATTTGAAGCATGCTCTCTGGTTACCTAGGGGATGTAATTATTTATATAGTGCTTTCAAAATGAAACTTCAGGGCTACAAAATACATATGATTCTGCTTCCCATCCTCTGCCAGAGCTCGGTGATGAATGGGGTCTTACGTCAGAAAGTCCATACTTTTGCTTGGGACTTGCCCTTTCACCTGAGGAAAAAAATCACTATTTCCACAATTTGGTTAATTATATTCAGTTCTGATTGAGAAGCTATTGCTTACTAAGTCTTGTTTACTTGGCTAGAAGAATCTTCAATATACATTACCACTCAAACTTTTAACTTTTAAGAATTTCAAATTTGAAGCACTTGGTACATGTATGAAGTTGATTAGTGAGTGTATATGGTTGAATATGCATATGTTCTCAGAGCTGTAACTGCTTGAATATACTAAACTTTCACTGCCTGTCAACATTATCCTGTGCAGCCTTCTTGTCAGAAATGCAAATACAGTGAACTTTTTGAAAGAAAGCATTGAAAAGTTCTCATCACATGATAGCCAATCAGAGGGAAGAAAGCTAAACCCCTGAACTCATCATTGACCCTACCATTGACATTTCTAAGGTAGATGCCACATAGTTTGGATGGAACCATATAATCCCCAAATTAATGTTTTTGTTTCAGTGTGTTGCTTTTGGGCAACCTTTACATTCCAAAAGGTATGACCTGATGTGTTTGAAATAATTTTCCATCCGGGGGGTACCGTGTGAAGATTAGGGTTCCGTTCTCCATGCTATTGCTGGATATGCGCTGAGCTAGCTTCTTGTAGACAGCTCCCATGTGAGAGCAGGCCATTTCAGAGCCACTGAGATCCACATGTCCTACAGAACAGCTGCCGCGAGTCTGCTTCTGCGTCAAGAGCTTTGCTTCTGAACTTGAACCATGTGTTGTGCATTCCTTAGACGGATGCCCATGGTTTAAGCCTATTGTTCTCTCTCTTTAATTTTTGCCTCCAGGGGACTGACAATGGGATGTACAGTCACAGATTCTGGGACCACAGACCAGTTACAGAAAACCTTTCCCATGCATGTTCATGCAAGTAAATGATCAGCCTCAATGTTTAGTCCCCTTAAATATTCAGTGTTTATTACTCTTCTCTAAGGGTGACTACAAGTGAATTAGGAACAGAACACCCAAGAGACAACAAGTTAACATCCTGGGGGGAATGCAGCCATTTGCTTGGAAAACATGGATGTGCGGAGGATCTTTGTGTTCTGCAACATGGGAGACATTTGAAATCTCCCAGATTTCCTAATGTGATAACTGTTGCCCACTAACATGGTAAGTACCAGAGTAGAATCCATGTTCATCCCAACTCATCTCAATGCTGTGATCTTGTACATGCCTGATCAGTTTAACAAAAGAAACACCCCCGCCTTTCTGTACCAAATCATAACTTAACCTATTACCAGCACCATCATGGAAGTTTATTTAAGTTACCCACTATTTGGATGAAGAGCCAATTGTATAATTTATAATCCAAGTAGAGTCTGGGAAAGTCAGACCAAAGTAAATTATCATCGCCTTAATATCTACAGTGTGTTTTACAATTGTTAGCCAGAAGCCATATACAAATCTAGATAATTAGAAACATGATTAGAATGTTAACTGTTTTCTCATCTCTTTCAGTAAATATTGTGTCCACTGTTAGAACCTTGAGAGAAGCATAGAAAACTTCCAAATGCAACCAATGGCACCCAACCACAGCCCACTCATTGCAGTAGGCACAGGCATGATAAATATAGAGCTCAGTCTACATCACAGGGTGCCTCACTGGACTCTTTGAAATTTGGGGTCTGTTTCTACCTAATGAAGTAGCTGGTGTAGACTAAGTGTTCTGTTGGAGAAGCCGCTTGTTGGTCCTGACTGCCCAAAACCGAAATAACCACACAGAAACTATATTAATCAAAATACTGCTTGGTCCATTAGCTCTAACTTCTTATTGGCTAACTCTTACGTCTTAATTTAACCCATTTCTATTAATCTCTGTATCACCACGAGGTTGTGGCCTACCAGCAAAGTTCCAGCACGTCTATCTCTGGCAGCAGATCCATGGCGTCTCTCTGACTCTGCCCTCTTCCTCCCAGCATTCTGTTTCCCTGCCTACCTAAGTTCTGCCCTATCAGCAGGCCACTGCGGTTTCTTTATTCATTAATGGTAATCACAGCACACAGAGGGGACTCCGACATTTTGTAACTGAACATATTTTTTGAACCAACCACACCCATACTTTTCTACCTTTTCCCAATACAGTCAACAAAAGTGTTTATTAACTCATCTGGAGAGGCAATTCACAACTTTAGTACTGAGCAGAACCAGTGGCCCAACTACTTTCATTTAAATTCAGACTACAGTGCTGTTCTTACAACGTCAGTCTAAGGTTTCAAACACACCTTGAGTGCCATGGAAACTGCCAATCAGTTAATAACTCCACATCACTATTATTAACAACTGATAAATGTACTGAACATGAAATATTCTGATTTCTCCATAATGCTTGTCAATAAAATATAATTGTTGTGCCATGCTCCATTCCTTTGTGTTTGTACAAGTGTAGATATTGGTCATTGTAATGTTGTTAGCAGCAATTGCTCCACAACTGTTGCTGCCTTATTATAGTTGAGAAGTTGAACTTCCCTCCTATACAGCGAAGCTTTGCTGCATCCTAGATCTGCCACCAGCAGCTAATGTGCATCTGGCTGTGCTTTACTTGCCTGTTTGTCCCCTCATTCTCACATATTTGATGCGGAAAACTAGGCTCACTCATATGCCAATTCCTTGTTTAGTCGTCTGTCTTCTTTCTTGGACCTGTGTCTGCTCTGGAAAAAAAAAAAAGAACACTTGAGTGATGCACAGCTCCTCTTTGTATTTGCCCCTGGTGCTTCCTTTGTTTCTGAATTGTTGTGATTACAATCCTGTCTAGCAAGTGAAGCCAGACTTGTTTATGAATTTTAGGCCACAGGCTTGGACTTTCCAGGTTCTGGATTTTGAAGCCCTTTGCCATGTCTGCATTTGGAGTGTTGCAGTATTGCTGACAGCATGCAATGGTGAACAACCCAATGTGCCTCTCTTCTTTCCTTTATCGTTTTGTTTTGTTCATCATTCTGGGGAATAAACTTAGGCTCCGTATCACACAGGTGCTCTATCACTGAATTGCATCCCCACATTATTCAATGTGTTTTTCATTTATCCTTTGTAATTCACATTAGCAACAATCCCTCTGCCCTAGTGGTGTAATGTGACGATGCATTTATTTTTAAGTAGGTTTGTCTTCATGCAATATTTTCATATCGGTCTGACAAAAGATAGCGCAGTGACTTATAAGAAGCTGTACGCCTCTGGACTAGTGATGCGAATACAAGAAAGTGCATGTTACACACGGTGGTTCCCAAGGAGATAGTCATTGGAATCAGAACCATGGATCTCTTCTACTACTGTAGAAAGACATAATCCCGGCAAGCTGTGCCCTGGAGTCATCTAATATACTAAGGACAGGACAGAGCATCACTGCTCCATCTGGATG
This sequence comes from Microtus pennsylvanicus, assembly GCF_037038515.1. Lineage (NCBI taxonomy): Eukaryota > Metazoa > Chordata > Mammalia > Rodentia > Cricetidae > Microtus > Microtus pennsylvanicus. The sequence goes on from NC_134592.1 coordinate 25,899,101, forward strand.
CTTTAAGGATGCTTGCTTTGTAACATGACTGTGAATTATGCAGAGATAAACTGTCCTGTAGCTGTTGAGGACTTGGAAGCAATCTAACCAAAAAAAAAGAAGTCTTATTAACTACTTTTAAAAAAATAGAATTAACAAGAACATCACTTGCTCTTTAAAAGGCTGCTTTTCCACCAGGACTGTATTTAAATTCTGTGCTCACATGATAAGATGCAACAACTTTTTCAGAAATTTGCCTAAATTTAAAAAATGGAAGCTCTATCAGCCTTTCTTCTAGAGAAATGCATATATACTTTGTCTGTGCACAGAATTTTTAGAATTACTCTGATGATCTTTTAAAACTTAAATATTAAAGTAGGAAGTGGGGTCGGTATTCAATGTGAACTGAAACCTATGTACATCTAAATGGATCTCAAACCTGAATGTCTCCATGGGCCATTGTACATGCTGTAAGGGTTCTGTTAGGGTCAGGCGTTTGACTGTTTGTGCTGCTAATTGCCTCTATGACACTGGGTGGACAAGTCTCACAGATGCTAGCTGAGGAAACTGAACTCAGTGATCTTCTGGTCGCTTCCCATCTCTGACAGTCTGTGGGTCAGCTGTTGAGACACTCCGCAACAGCATTCTTCACTTGACTGAACACAGACAGGGCATGGTTTGAATCTGTGCTACAAAGCTAAATCTGAGAAGCTAAACCATCTCTGAATTACAAATTTTATTTTTCAATGGTCTTGTCAATATTGACCTTTTGGAAAGCCGTTTTATTGGCAGAATCTACCTTCCTCCTGCTCTCTACATACATACAGTCGTGTGCTTTAAAATTCTGTTAGATTACAGTCTTGTCTCTATCATTAACTTGCAAGCTCTATGACTTGGGACAATTTAATTAGCACTTCTAACTCTCATTTTTTTCACCTCTATAATCATCCTGTGACTACCTTCAGCGTTATCTGACTTATGTGCTGTGATACATAAAGCACTGAGTTCAGAACTTGGACATGGTGGTCAACCACAAATGTATCTTAATTCTCTGGGTCCAACTAACTTATCCCAGGAACTAGATTCTGCTCCATTTACTAAGCAGCAGTACATCATGGAAACTGTGAGTGTCCGTGATAAAACTGACCTCATGTCTCAAATTAACCTGCTTATTCTTTCAGATTGCATTGATAAGTATTTACCAAATGCCTGTTAATACATCTACTGCTCCAAATATATCTTCAGATTTTCTGTTTGTTTTTGTTTTTTTTATTTTATTCCATTTATAAAAAGAAAACAAGCTATTTTTTTCATTTTACATACCAATCCCAGTTCCCACTCCCTCCCTTCCTCCCATTTCCTCCACCTATCCCCCCACCACACCCCTCCCATCTAATCCTCAGAGAGGGTAAGGCACATTGCTTTGGAGAAGGTCCAAGGCCCTCCCTACTATATCTAAGCTGAGCAAGATATCCATCCAAAGAGATCAGGTTCCAAAAAGCCGGTACAAACAGTAGGGATAAATCCTGGGGCCACTGCCAGTGGCCCTGCATATAACTGCATGCACTGCCCCAGCCATGCAACTGTCATCCACATTCAGAGGGACTAGTTTGGTCCTATTCTGGTTCCTTCCCTGTGCAGCTGGAGTTGGTGAGCTCCCATTAGCTCAGGTAAATGGCTTCAGTGGGTGTACCCATCATGGTCTTGACCTCTTTATTCATATTCCCACTCCTTCCACTCCTCAACTGGACTTTGGGTGCTGAGCCCTGTGCTCCGCTGAGGGTCTGTAGTAATAGGAGTGGCGGGGCTGCGTCCCTGGCACCCGGCCGCCTGCATGGCTAGCTTTACCCTAAATAATTACACAGACACTGTATTCTTTTAATCACTGCTTGGCCCATTAGCTCTAGCCCTTACTTGCTAATTCTGATATCCCGATCAACCCATCTCTAATAAACTGTGTAGCTCCGGTCTTACCGGGAAAGATTCAGCATGTCTGACCTGGCAGCTTGCTTCATCGTGCGCGTCTTCCCGGGAGCGGGGAGCATGGCATCTCTCTGAGGCGTCTGCTCCGGAGAGAGCTGTGGAGTCTGAGCTCACTTCCTCTTCCTCCCAGCGTTTTGTTTACTCCTCCCACCTCTGTTTACTCCTCCCACCTATCTTCTAACCAATGAAATGGGCCAAGGCAGTTCCTTTATTAGCCAATGACCTTCCTCCATCAAGGGTCTTTGCCTCTGTTTCCATCAGTTGCTGGATGAAGGTTCTATGGTGACATTTAAGATATTCATTAGTTCTCAGTAGTCCTCATTGTCTGCTATGTTCAGCGAGTCCTGTTTTATCCCAGGCTTTTTCAGATCCAGGCCAGCTGGCCTTGGTGGTGAGTTCCCGATAGTACATCCCCATTGTCTCAGTGTGTGGGTGCACCCCTCACGGTCCTGAGTTCCTTGCTTGTGCTCTCTCTCCTTCTGCTCCTGATTTGGGTTTTTGATCCTACTGCACGTACTGGCTTTGTGGGAGCATAGGCAGTTAGGATGCTCACCTTACTAGACCTGGATGGAGGTGGGTGGTCCTTAAACTTCCCACAGGGCAGTGAACCCAGATTGCTCTTTGGGCTGACGAGGGAGGGGGACTGGATTGGGAAAGGGGAAGGGAAATGGGAGGCGGTGGCGGGGAAGAGACAGAAATCTTTAATAAATAAATAAATTTTAAAAAAGATATTCATTATTCTGACTACAGGGCAAGGCCAGTTCGGGCACCCTCTCCTCTGTTATTTAGGGTCTTAGCTGGGGTCATCAAGGGGATTCAAATTGGAAAGGAAGAAGTCAAACTTTTGCTATTTGCAGATGATATGATAGCATACATAAATGACCCCCAAAACTCTACTACTGAACTCCTACAGCAGACATATACCTTCAGTGATGTGGCAGGATACAAGATCATCTCAAAAAAAGCAGTAGTAGCCTTCCTATATACATATGATTAAAGAAGCTGAGGAAGAAATCGGAGAAACAACACCCTTCACAATAGCCAAAAGTAACATAAAATATCTTGGGGTAACACAAACCAAAGAAGTAAAAGACCTGTTCAACAAGAACTTTAAGTCTTTGAAGAAAGAAATTGAAGATGATACCAGAATGTGGAAAGATTTCCCATGCTCTTAGATAGGTAGGATCAGCATAATAGAAGTGGCAATCCTACAAAGAGCAATCTGTAGATTCAATGCAGTCCCCACCAAAATCTCAACACAATTCTTCACAGACTCTGAAAAACAATAATCAACTTCATATGAAAAAAACAGCGCAGGATAGCCAAAACAATCCTGTACAACAAAGGAACTTCCAGAGGCATCACCATCCCTGACATCAAGATCTATTACACAACTACAGTGATGAAAACAGCTTGGTATTGGCATAAAAACAGAGAGGTTTACCAATGGAATTGAATCAAAGACCTGGATATTAATCCACACACCTATGAACACCTGATTTTTGACAAAGAAACAAATTATGCAATGGAAAAAAGAAAGCATCTTCAACAAATGGTGCTGACATAACTGGATGTCAAGATGTAGAAGAATAAAAATGGATCCATCTCTATCACCATGCACAAAACTCAAGTCCAAATGGATTAAAGCCCTCAATATAAATCTGACCACACTGAACCTGATAGAAGGGAAAGTGGGAAGTAGCCTTGATTGCATGGGCACAGGAGACCGCTTCCCAAATATAATCGCAGTGGCCCAGACACTGAGAGCAACAATAATTAAATAAGACCTCCTGAAACTGAGAAGCTTCTGTAAAGCAAAGGACACAGTCAAAAAGACAAGAAGGCAGCCTACTGAATGGGAAAAGATCCTCACCAACCCCATGGCCTCAGATTTTCATTTGTGTGAGATGAGATACAAATATCATGGTCCTATTGCATTGCATGCTCACTAGAACCCAGTGAGACTGGCATGTGACCTTTTTATTGAAGGATATATCTCACATGAGGAAACTGAGGTACAGGGAGACAGGTTTGCTAAGATCACATAATACAGACAGAACCCAAATGTGAATGCAGATTGTGACTTCTGACGAATTCCACGTGCGTCGTCACTCAGCTGCCTATGTATGTTGTCGCCTGAAAATTATCTTGAACTGTTCTGGAAAGAGAGTTCTGTGCCTTGTGTGTGTGAGTTCCAGCACAAGAAACGGGATAGACAGAGAGGTCATCATAAGGAAGCACTAGCACTTGGGCGTTCCTTCTCCTATGGGGTGAATTAAACAGCATTTTGAGGAAAGCACAGGGAGCTGCTCTCCACACCAGGCCAATTTGATGACCCATAGGGGTGATGTCCCCACTTTTTCTCTCACAAACAAGGGGGAAAGCAGCTGGCGGGAAAGGGGGGATGGTATTGAGCTCAGCTCTGCTGCAGTCTGAACCAACCTGCCAGGTGACTTTAGAATTTAAATACTCTTCTGTTCAAAAAACCACTGTGTCATGGTCTTGGAGAAGCCTCTGCTAGTAAAAGTGGCTTTTGGCCAGGGGGTTAGTGGTACACGCCTTTAATCTTAGCACTTGGGTGGCAGAGGCAGGTGGTTCTTTGTGAGTTCGAGGCCAGCCTGTTCTACAGAACAAGTTTGAGGATTGACAGGGCTACATAGAGAAACCCTGTCTTGGGAAAAAAAGGAAAGAAAGAAAGAAAGAAAGAAAGAAAGAAAGAAAGAAAGAAAGAAAGAAAGGAAGGAAGGGGAAAACAAAGGAGGGAGGGAAGAAAGGAGGGGAAAAGAAAAGAAGAAAAGAGAAGAAAACAAAAAAAGAAAAAAGAGGCTTTGGTGCAGAGAAGAGAATGAGATTGGTTATGGAGGGAGCTGAGCGGGGGGGGGGGGGGGTCCTGTGAATGGGGAGTTTGTTTCCCTGTGGCCTCACATCCTGTGTGAGTGGAGCCAGCTGGATTTTGTAAGCAGATGTGGAATTTTGACACCAAATTCTTCCCTCCATAGCTAATATGCTCATGGGATATTAATATTAATCCAAGGAAAAAGGCCCTGGGTGAAGAGAAATTATTTTCCCTGTCAGGGGCAGAGTTTTCTTGAAATGACAATGAAGTTAAATGGCTTTCGAAAGGGCTAGGAGAATATTAAGCACCTTATTAGACAAGAGCAACTTGCAGTTCCCTCTGAAGGGTGAGAAGGAACCTGGCAACCCAGCCCTGTCAAAGGCCTCCCTTTTGTAGACCGCTGAGGCTTTCTATGGCATGTAGGCCTCTCGTCTTTGTCATTATGCTGGCCCAATTAAGATTGTCACAATAGGAACTTGTAACAGTCTGTGCCACTAACTTGACTGTATGGGTGACTCCCCAGGTGGTATACCTCTCAGCTTTACCACCTCATTATGAGGGAATCTATAGCTTATCTGAATCACTTGAAGCATTTTGACAGAGCCAAAATGAAAGCTTTTCTCAAGCTAAGGAGACTTGATGGGCAATGAAAGATCCAGTTTCAAAAGCTGTTGCTTATTTAAAAACAAACAATTAAATAAGCAAATCCCCAAAGCACCATATAGGTCGCATAACTGGAATATAATTTTTCCAAGGTGGGAAAAGCAAAAGCATATTGACTAGAATAAGTTATATTTTAAAACAAGAGCAACTACAGTTTCATGAAGTGTATTAATTATCTTGTTTTGTTTGTTTCTATGTCCTGTGCCACTGTGATATTTTAATTGTATGGCATGGCTTATATTCATTTTTTAACATGATGGGAACACCAAGAACGCCCCTTTGAATTTTGTGCCTGTAAAAGTTAACATTAAACATACAATCATAAGATACAGTCACATAGCCATGACTAGACTCTTCACATGTGATTTACAACACAATTTTCCCACAGCTGAAGATGGGACAGTGAACTGAGCTTCTTTTTCAGTTAAACTGGGGCAAATAAACACTGTGAAAAATGTAAACAGCCCGAGATTACAGTCTTCCCTCTGGGCAACTGTAAGGCAGTATCATATAGTCAATTAAAAATAAGCTGATTTTTATACTGACTTGCCACATATTGGGAGACAAATAATAGAAAGCAGGGCCCTTTAGGTGTATTCGAAAGACAGAGCTGTAACTCTTCGGATGATAAAATAAATCTCCAGATGCTTTGAATATTTGGGACTTGAGGGGCTACAGTTAATTGCATTTTGTGTTTGAATTAGGACAATGAGAAATGCATTATGGCCTCAACTCTTTTAACAGAAAATCTCCCCAAAATGTATGAGTCAATTTTGTCAGGTAGCAAGACAATGAATTGTATCAATCAATCCTTTATGATTTAGACCTCCCATGCCGCGGGGATGTAATTCTTGATATCAATCACCATTGTACAATATGATAAATAGGGATAGCACAAAGACTATAGGATGGTTTGCATTACTGGCCTCCGAATGGTACACACTCAGTCTCTGGAAGGACTATCACAGCCCAGCCCCACAAAGATAACTGGTAGGAAAAAAATTCCCAATTCTTTGTGAAAGGGAGGCATCTTGTGCATTGTAAGATGCTTACCAGAGTCTTTGACTGCTTTCTCACAAGCAGAGTAGACAGACACACTTCCTGTGTGTGTGAAAGTGTATTTCATGATATGGAAACAGCAGAGATTGTCACAGCAATTGGGTAGAGGAGGCAGGCCATGAGCAAAGCCTTAAGGGGTGTTCAGTGTTGGTAAGTGTCCCTACAACTAGCTTGATAATGAAGGGCACTGGATTTTTAGTAAGAATGCCATTGATAACCATGAGAAAAGTAATAAGACACTGCAGTAATGCTCGCAGAGTTACGGATGCTCGGCACAAAGCATTCCTGTGCTGTCAGGTGCCCACTGGAGAGGGTGGGATAAATGCTCTTTTCCCCGTTTGGAAGATCCCCAGTTTCAATAAAATTTTCCAAGTGTGAATGTTGGCCACCTAGCTGAAGTGTAACGACAACTCCTGAGTCTTAATCCTTCTTTCCTTTTTCTCTTATGTCTTCCTCCTCCTATCCTCTTCCATCTTTTGCTGGACTTGTGTTTCCGGTTGCTCCCCCTCTTCTTTGCTCATTTCCTCCTTTCTTTATAGGCAAGGGTAAATCATGTTGGCCTAAGAGAGAATTCCCAGGCATTACCAGTGCCTTGGTTTTCCTATAACAGCTAAAACAAATTACCGTTAACTAGAGCCAATTTCACTGAACAAAACCAAAGTGTCAGCTCCGTGAGCATTATACTCCTTGCTTCTCCAAGGTCCGGTTACTACCACCATTCCATGGCTTGTGGCCATATCATTCCAATCTCTGCTTCTGTGCTCACACAACTTTCTGTGTGCCAGATTTCCCGTGGCACCCTATTACAAGAATACCTGTGATAACAGATTTACAGAAAATCCAGAATGATCTCTCCAATATTAAGATCCTCAACCTAATTGTACCTGAAAAGATACTTTTCCAAGTATGGTAATATATACTAGTCTCAGTGACTCACATGTGGGGACTTTTAACTTAATAACTGACTTACAACCCCATATTGAGATGGGACTGGCCTCAGTCTTCTGATACCTTGCCGTATCTACCTCGCAGGTGCTGGGATTACAGGCCTGTGCCACCATGTCTAGCAGCAAGTGGTATCTTTAGTCATTATTGTGCCACACACTGCAGTCAGATTATTGATTGCAGACGTTTTTGTTTGACGTCTAGTAGGTAGCCTTGATGTTGGTCAGAGGCCAGGTGGATCTCATCTAAAAGCACAAGAATGGACTCAGATCTCCCCACGCATCTTCTGTCTATGAGAACAGCGTTCAGTGTTTGGTCTGCACCTCTCTGCCAAAGACTGAAAAGGAGAAAGGCTTTGTGCCCAGAACTGAGCACCTATCATGTCCTAAATGGTAAAAGTCAAGCACCGCTGTGTGTTTATTATTTGAGGGCTTGGGGTCGTCTTCAGACTTCAGAAGCTGGTTTCTGTTGGTTAACACTGATGGACAGCTTGACAGTATCTACTGTCACCCTAGAGACATGGGCATGCTCTGTGAGTGACTTTTTGGATTACCTTAGTTGAGGCAGGAAGACCTACGCTAAATGTGGGTGGCGCCGTTCCATGGGTTGGGGTTGGAGATTAAATCAAGAGGAGACAGTCAGCTGAGACCAAGTGCCCTCTTTCTACTGCTTCACCATGGATGCAGCGGGACAAACTGCCTCAAGCTCTTGTTGCTGTTTCTTCCCCACCACGAGGGATTTCAGTTCCAACTGTAATTCCAAACAGTTCATTCCTCTGTCAAGTTGTTTTCAAGTATGCGGTCGTGGTTACAACAAAGAGAAATGTTGTGGGGGCATCGTGTTGACCTTGACTGTATTTCCAGGCCTTTGGAACTGGTCTTCAGTAGAAATAGTGATGGGTTTGGAACTTTTAACTAGAACATGGTAAAAATGCTCTAGGAAGAATCTACTGGGCCATTCCGGTGGTGGAACGGTTGTCTTTTTGTTAGCTTGACAGAAGCACGAGTTGTCTGGGAAGAGGGAACCTAAAGTGAGATACCTATTTCATACTGCCTGGAGGCAAGTCTGTAGGACATTTTCTTGATTGCTGTGGGAAGGTTGAGCCCACTAAGGGCAGCGCCAAGCCGGGCAGATGGTCTGAGTAGTTTAGGAAAAAAAGCTGAGCAAGTTGGAGAGATCAAACAAGGCTGCTTCTTAGGTTCCTATCTCGTGCTTGAACACTCTGATCTGGTGATGGGTTTTAAGATGAAATAAGCTTTCCTCCCCAAGTTGCTTTAGGTCATGATGTTTATGACAACAATAAGAAGAAACAAATCAGGGCAGGAGGGATTTTGGAAAACTAGATTGCTTAGAGCAGTGGCTCTCAACCTTCCTAAAGCTTTGACCCATAGTACAGTTCCTCATGATGTGGTAACTCCCAACCATAAAATTATCATCTTCATTGCTACCCTATGATTGTCATTTTGCTACTGTTTTGCAATTGTGATGTAAATATCTTTGGAGACAGCGATTTGCCACAGGGTTCATAACCCACAGGTTGAGAAACCCTGATTAGGTAGAAGGCTAGCCTATGATATTTCAGAAAATAGCAAAAATATTCTTGGTTCACTCTGGCAAAGAACCTGGTTACATTTTACCCATGCCCTGAAAACTTGCATTAGGCTGAATTAGAAGGTAATAGAGGAACCAGCAAGATGCCACAGCTGGCAAAGATGTTTGCTGTCAAGCTCAGTGACCTGAATTCAGACCCTGAGACCCACATAATGGGAGGGAAGAACTGACTTCCATAAGTTCTTACCTCTGCTCATTCACTACTGCACCACACACACACAGACACACAGACACAGACACACACACACACAAATAAATAATAAATAAATAAAAAGGAATAATGAACAAATTGCTCTGTCAGAGCAAATTTCAGGACAGGAGAGGATTTAGTGTGTGGCATGGTGACTACTCACTGCTCATATCAGATCTACAGTGAGAAAAAGCAAGTATGGAAACCAGGAAGTTTGGCTAAAGATGTGGGAGCATATTTAAGGTTGAAGACAGTAGAAAGCAACCCAGTCAAGGCTGTAATGTGTCAGAAGTCTCTAAGTGCATTGGAACAAAGGGAACCTCAACAGAGAATTCCTGCCACTGAAGGGCTTTTTAACCCGCAGCCAAGAAGCCTTGGCAACCGTGGCTCAAAGGGAACAGACTGCAACACATGATGGTGTCGTCTGTGTGGTGCTGGTTTTATAGAGATATTTATGGAAGAATAAGGGGGCAATGGAAGTCTATATTGAAGTTCCTGAAGGCTATCAAGTCAGGTAAATGTGGCAGGGTAAGATTTCCTGAAAGGTGACTCTGGGAAGGTGAAGCCTAAGTTGAAATGTAGACCACAGGAGGTCTGCTAAGGAAAGCTGGGTGCACAGAGCATGTATGTTCAAGAGAAGAGCTGTGTGTGCTCCAGGGAGTAGAGGTAGGCGGTGGAATGCCCACAAGTCCTTGGTGTTTAGATAATTTCTTCACAAGCTCCGATGCTAGATATGGAGCTGTAGGATTTGCTGTTTGTCCTGCTGGGTTTTCATTGTTCTTTGGCCCATTTGTTCATTGTTAGGCCTTTATTCCTCCCTTAAGGAAGAGGAATGTTCCCTGTGTGGTATTTTTTAAATGTTGGAGTTATGTAACATGTTGTTTTTGCTTTATTTTTTACATGTATGAGTGTGCACACATGGAAATTCATGCTGGGGGTGGCAGGCCATATTTTGCTTATAGAAGTCAAAGAACAGCTTTGTGAAGTTGGTTCTCTCTTTCTACCTTTCCCTGGGTTCTGGGAATAAACTCAGGACTCCAGGGTTAAATGGCAAGAGCTTTTACAGGCTGAACCATCTTGTTGGTCTTGTAGCTTATTGTTATGCCCTGGAGCACTTAAGAGATTGCCAGCATCTCAGAAGACTGTACTTGAACAGTGCTTAACTGTTCTCAGATTATGGGGCCATCTGAAATGAGACTAAATTTACTTAGCATTTTAAAGTGGCTAGGAACCTATGAAAACCAAGGATGCTAGGTTATATCTTCAAAGTGGTACCTTTTTTGTTTATTCGTTTTATCATGCTGTGATGATTTATGTTGATTTTCAATTTGAAAGGAATCTCGAATCACCTTGGAGACAAATTTATGGGCGTGTCTGCTGGGGAAGACCCATGCTAAATGTGAGTGCCAGCATTCCATGGGCTGGGGTTCTGGACTGTACAAAAGGAAACAAAACAAACAAACGAACAACAAAAACCATGAGAACCAACATTCACGTCTCTCTATTTTCTGATTTTGAAAGCAGTTTAGCCAGCTGCTGACGTTCCAGCCACCATGCCTTTCTGGTAATGATGATGATCCCTCAAAATGGCAGCCAGAATAATCCCCCTCATTTTTCTTTTTTCTTTTATCAGATATGTGGTCACAGCAGCGAAACAAACAATACAGATTGCTTATTTGTTGTGAGGACAGGTGTTTCCCATGGTTTAGCAGGTTCTTGCTCAAGTGACCTATGCACCCTTGTCAACTCAAGCTGGAGAAAATATGGAGGATCTGCAGGAAGGACTGACCAGGTTTCTGTCCAGTGAAGGAGCAGCTCCTTTCACCTGCAACATAGATACACAGAGAAACTTGGAACCCTGCTTCTTTAGCTTCTTTTAATCCCACTACCCAGAATACATCTGGACATACTGAGTAGGATCAACGTACAGAGAAATCTCAACATGCTTGTTCACATTCCTTCCTGTTCAGTGTCTGTTGTAGTGACCAGACAATCTAACTTCATGGGTTTACTGAAAATCCAGATAAACTTGCAGGTGTCATCATCATCTTCATCTTCATCATCATCATCATCATTTTATTAGAATCTTTGATCTCTGAAACCATCAGTGCCCCTTTGCTCATATCTTTTCAAAATTCTTCAGCATTATTTTCTTGTTCAGTGCACATGTGTAGAGGCCAAATTACATCCTCAGTTGTCATTGCTTAGTGACATCCTTCTTGTTTTGTGACACAGGAACTCTCACTTGCCTAGACCTCATCAGATAGGTGAGTTTGGTTGGCCAACCCTCTTATGGATCTACTTGTCCCTGCCACCTCAGCACTGGGCTTACAACCATGCACCATCCTCTGTGGGTCTTATTCTATGGGTCCTGGGGATCAAACACTGCCCCTTGTTCTTGAAAGAAAATGCCTTACTAGCTGAGGCACCTCTTCAGTTGTTTCTTTTGTTTTGAAATGGGATCTCATGGAGCCCAGGTTGGCTCCCTACTGGCTATATAGCCAAAAATGACCTTGAACTCCTATTATCATTTTGTACCTCCACAGTGACCACAGGAGTGAGTCACCATCCTCAACTTTCCATATATTTTAGAGTAGTCATTTTGTCTGGAAATAAAGCAAACCTTTAAAGAAGTATTGAAAACATGAAAGACTTCCTGAAGTACTAAAATGCTATGTATCCTACTACATTCTTTACTTCCTTTGGTTTTAATGTACTAGCACTGAATAGGTACCATTTCTGTAGGATGCTTGGCTTTTCAGAGCTCTCTGATTACTGTTAGCCTTTGTTCCATGGAGGAAACACCATAAAATATTTGCAGACTAAGGGTGACTTTTTAAGGTCAGTATTTCTTAGTTCAGCAACACTGCCATTTTGAAATGGACAGTTCTTTACTCTGGGGGCTATCTTGTGTGTTTTAGAATATTTATCAATATCCCAGCCCCCAGATTCTAAGCACATCTCCTTGCTAAATTATTATAACAAAAAATGTCTCCAGATATTGTAGAATGTTCTCTGAGGATCAAATCGCCACAACTGAGGACTATGGGTCTGTTTGCATTATTTATCCATTTAATAATAGCATTTGTGGACTGCTTATTGGGTGCCAGTTGGTCTGTCTGCCAAGTACTTACTTGTAAGTACTTCTGTGATTGAACTTTACAATAGCTCACGTGGTCAATGCCATTAGTCTCCTAAGGAAAATAAGGCACAAAATTAGCAGAATGAGGGAAGGTGTTGACCCCAAATTGAGTTCAGAATCATCGGTAGTGTAACCCATGGCCTTATAGCTACTGTCCAGTGCTTGTCTAAGAATGGGTTGCTACAGTCTTCACACTTTCCTTAAAGATCGGAAACAGATTAGCATAGCTGAGAGGACCAGTTCTTGCTGGTGATGGAGCTTCCCTCCCAACACTTATATGTAAGTTATTTCATTTAGTCCTCAGAGTAGCCCTTATGAGTCCACATTATCATATATATGTTAATTTGTGGAAGAACACGGATCCCAAAAGCTAAGTATTTTAACTCAATTTATACGCTGATCTAATGAGAGGCAGAAATGGAATTCTGCCAAGAGGTTTCCAGCTTTTAAGGCCACGTTCTTTCTATTTTCCTCATATGTTACAAAGATATGGAGGGTGCTTTCTATTATGTATTAACTGCTTCAGTATTCTATTACAAATGCCTAAATATTTAGGCCTTGGAGATCTTGCCACTTTCTTTGTCCTTCCATCCATTCCCTCTGACAGGGAGTAGTGATGTATACATGCATGGGTAGGTGAACTAGACCTGCTCAGACTGGCTGTGGTCCTGATTCTGCCAACCCTCTGTTCTGAGATTGTGAGCATGTAACCTAGCAACTGGAGCTTCACTCCTTTTCTTATGAAGGGGAGTGTAGCAAACATGGGTGTGGAACATTGGAGCGTAGATCTTAGCAGTAATGTGTGAACATGCTCTTGTTAGCTGGTACCATTTGGGCCATTAAATTCGCTAACTATGTATTTGGTTTATTTTATGCCCTGTCGAGATTTTCACCCTAGTTTTTCGACCATTAAGAATGGAATCTGGAAAGCTGACTTTTGAAAATCATCGCTTCCTTTTATTCTTATTAAAATGAAGCTGTCTTGGCAGGGAGACAAAATGGTTAAAGTCATTAACAAAACATACTTTGAGTAGGCTTCTTTGGGCACCAGGAGAGGAGAGGTCACAGCAGAGAAACAACAATTTTGCAAGATTTGGCATTCAGGCGGCCCAAATGCAAAGGATCAGCATGAAAAATTATGTACTGGGTTCTGTGTATCCACAGAGGTCAACATTCAAACCAGGTGCTTGTTTTTTACTTTTAATATTTTCATATAATTATGACATTCCCCCTTCTTCCTCCCTCCAACCCCTCCCACATACTCCTCTTTACTCCCTTTCAGATTCATGACTTATTTTTTCATTAATTGTTATTACATTCTTTCTTAGCCTATATAATGTTACTCTTAAGTATATTTTTCAGGACAGACCATTTGACACTCACTGGATGACGAATTGGGGTGCTCCTCCCTGGAGAAGACTGTTCCTCCTATTCTCAGCATTCTTCAGTTGCCCGTAGTTGTTCATGTAGGGTTCAGGTTCAGAATTGTCAGCTTTGACATATCCTTTGATGTTGTTCTTGTTCAGCTCATATTTGGGGAGACATATTGATGAAACTTTATGGGTGTGTCTTCTGATGCTACTAGGAGACACAGTGTCATAGAAACTCCCTAATCTGGCCCTTACCATCTTTTTTATCCCCTCCTCAATGTTGCCCAAGCCTTAAGTGAGGGGGTGTTTTGTAGATGTATCATTCAGGACTGGGCTCCACAGCTCTGCATTTGAAATGTTGCTGTTTTTTGTAGGTTCGTCTTCTTTAGAGAGAATTTTTTTTTTTCAAATCAAAGTCCAACATGTTTGCTAGACATGGGGAAGTTGATGTGGAACTTATGTTTTTTAACTACAAATGTAGAAATACATAGAAGAGTATATGGTTTAGATGATAAAGAGTAGAAAAATGCCCAAGAAAAACTGAGGAATATAGCTCTCCAAGCCAATATTATGAACATCAAAACTCAAATGTGTGGATGTGAATGAAATTCTTGGTTTTGCTAAATTGAGCAAAGAAAATACCCAGGTTTAGAAACATATATCATGTGCGTGTGGTGTGATGGATAAAAACTTTGCAATGAGACCCATTACTTATGGGAGTCACTATTTAAAATGAAACCAATGAAGCGAAAGGCTCTTTTGTATCTGTTTGCCTGGTATAGAATGGGGATCATAGCCAATGGAGGTACCTAAAGCAATGTGATAATACCCTGTGTCTATTCAAGGGCAGCCAGTAGAAATGTTCTCAATTTAAAAAAAATGATATTTGATGAAGGGTTCATCCACTGAAACAGTTTACCTGAGCTAATGGGAGCTCACCAACTCCAGCTGGACTGGGAAGGAACCAGCATAGGACCAAATGAGTCCCTCGGAATGTGGTTGACAGTTGTATGGCTGGGCAGACTGAGGGCCCACTGGCAGTGGCACTGGGATTTATCTCTTCTGCATGTAGTGGCTTTTGGGGATCCTATTCTCTTTGGATGCATACCTTCAGCCTATATGTAGTAGGAAGAGCCTTGGACTTTCCACAAAGCAAAGTGCCTTACCCACTCTTAGGATTAGAGGGGGGTGGGGTGGGAGGGTATGTGGAGGAAGTGGGAGGAGGGGAAAGAGTGTGAATTTGGACTGGTATTTTTTTTTGAAAAAAATCTAATAAAAAATAAAAAAGAGAATTCTGAGGGAGACATTCAGAATAAGTGGAAAGGAGAGGGCGTGATGATCAGCTTCAAGATTTCAAGATAATTGATAGCATGCTGTGAATTTATTGCTGAAATTGTTAAATTTTGCTACTAATCAAATTCATTAAAATAAAGAATAAAGGAGAAATATTTACTTGGGAGATAGAAGGCACTAAAATGTAGTGAAATGTGATTATTAAAAGATGCACTTCTGCACTGTTGTGCACAGGTCAAGCTATAAAAATTAAGAAATAAATAACATTAGAATCTGGCTATTATAAATGTTCATGATGAAGTTATATATGTAATTTCATATATATTATAATGTTATTTGTTGAAAAGGTGGTAGACTGGCATATATAGCCTACCATCTTTTCAAAATATAACATTACAATAGCCAAAATTTTCTTAACCTTTTCTTTTTCCTTTACTCAATATTGTATATAATAAAATTTCACACAAAGAATGGAGCTCAGAACTCTCTTTGTCTATTAAGACAGAAGTTAACCTGAATGCTTATTTGCACAGTCACGAATTGAAGATGAAATGATAAGGAAAATTATTCTAGTTATTACTCTCTGGGAGTCATATAGATTCATTCTATAATATAGTATGGGAAACTAGAGATAAAATAGTTTTTCTCATTTTTAAAATATAAAACCTATAGTTTGAACTGTGTGTTAGAAGAAATTTTACATTAGGCAGCCAGGGGGGAAAGGAGATTGGAAAAAGAAAATATTGCTTACCTGGGTGGAAAGTTCAAAGAGAAAAAGAGATGATAAATTGATCAGTATCTTGGTGGGAAGCTATTTGGAAGACAAGATTTGGGTACAGCTCTGTAAGCTGAGTTTTCCTTCTGGCTGTAGCATGCCCATCATGGAGACGACCTCTCTAGAACAGAGTCATGCTAAGGCTATCACCTGCAGGTAGGTGAGGAGAGTAGACAGCCTTCCTTAGACTCTTAGAAGAGACAAGACAAGCAATGTGAGAGAGAAGCAAGAAGCTGGTGAGGATTGGGAAAGCACTGTCTCCTGCTGTCATTCTGGGTCTCTTAAGTGGGCACACCTGCTCAGGACACACATGACAGATGCTGGAGAAGTTGAAAAGCTTAACTTTTGAGTGACACGAATTGGAGACAGCTTCAAAGGCATTGAAAACAGAAGCCAATCAGTGTGGAGGAGGCAACCTGAAGTCTAGATAGAGACTACAGATCTGGTGCTTGTCTTTCTCTGTCACCCTCTCTCTTCCTCTGTTCCTCCCTCTTTCTTCACTCTTCAAGTCTTGTGTCAATTTCAGAAGGTATTTAAAGCTCCAAGAAAATGAGAAGGTTAGGTAAGTCTGGGATCAACTAATCAGTATTTGCATCATGTGGTATATTTCTGTAGCTGTCCCTTGGGACCAGAGTAATTAATAATTACAGGGACTGTCATTCTTGAGGCACTATGCATGTTTAGGAGACCAACTTGAGGTATCTCTTACTGATAATGAGTTCACAAATTAAGTTCACACATTAAGAGACAAGGGGAGAATGCATTACAATCAGGATGGATTCACAGCTCCCCCTCGTTCTGTGCACACTGGGACTCATGACACTTAGGCATTAATCTGTAGTCCCAGTAGTATGGAGGTATAAGCAGGGTGAAAGGATCTCTGTGAGTTCAAGACCAGCCTGGTCTGCATCAGTGAATTCTAAGACAGTTGGAGATACACAGTGAGACCCTATCTCAAAACAACACAAGAAGGAAAAGTAAATCTGGCCATGGCTCCTCGGACTGGAGTGTACACTGTGATCCCCCACACCACTTTTAAGGTTCCCCAGGAAGAGTGGCTTATTGTAGTCTAAGGAGGCAAACTTCAGATAAATTCCTCTCTGGAACCATTGTCTTGTTAGGATAAGAAAATGAAAAGATTAACCTACAGATGAAGAAATTACAACTTCTGAAAGAATGATGCCTCAGTTGTGAGTATCTCCACGTATTAATGTGGAGCTGCACTGACTTCTGGCATAGTGCTTTACTTGAGTGATGAGACCCACTGCATCATTAGAACATGCAAATCGGATTCAGTGATCAGCTCTCTCCATTTCCGTGCCTTTTGTGAAGAGGTAGCCAATTTATTTCCCATGTTATCATTTTTAAGGGACTGGGATGAGAAGACAAAACCCTTAGATGCTGTTGTTTGCTAGTTCAGATGTTAATGTGGTGATTATTGTGTAATTTGGAGTTCATGATAAATGGTTATCAATTCTAAACTATCCAATGAAAATATGCTCCGATGCATTATGGGACTAAAGCCAGAGAATGCAAGGCTTTGTGAATAAAGATCAGGGTGATTGATAGATGATTTCAGACAATGATATTGTCTGAGCTGGTTCCTTGGGAGGCTATGTATATAAGAAGAAAATTCCACATAAGATATATATAACTTGAAATCATTTTAGAAGGTAGACTGGGGAAAACTCAGTGAAAAGACTAAGTTTGTCGTGATTGATGTCTCTCCTTTAATCTTATAATTGGTAATAGTCACCAAAGGAAGAAGTCCCTAAGAAAGTTTATTGGAAGAATCCTATTGACTTTAGCAGGAAATCACAATGATATATATTTAATTCCTTGATGCTCCCAAACTCCCGTGGGGCTGGTGGAGAAACTATTTTCACCATGGAGTGGATGGCAGAGGAATAGGATGCAACTGGAACTGTGTGGGTAAATGTAGTATTGGACAAGATTCTAGCTTTTGAGAGTGGAAGGTGGGAGTTCTCAGGTGTTCAATATGTTATTAGTAATATGTTACTGTAGTGTTGTAAGAGTCTTGGTTTCTATTTTGCTTCTAGACATCAATAAGAGCAGAAAATTCCCATACAGTACTTACTTGTAAATGCCATCAAGACAGACCCTTGAGTTATATATAAACTTCTCAGTGTAGCTTTGTAAGACAAGTTCATCTAAAAAAGTTACCTCCAGGTGTTTAGAAGGAAATCCTAAATATATAAACTTTTTATGTAGTTCATAATATCTTTGAATACCAACACACAAAGTAAGTGTGTTTATGTGTGGGTAATATATACATACATGCATACATATATATATATATATTACTTTGGGTACATACATATATAATCTGCTTAGTTATTACTGCTACTATTTTATACACATATATACACATGCTATCATATATTTATATAAAGCTTTTTATTTCCCAAATACTTGCTACAACCCACCTTATTCTGAACTTCATAATCACTCTGTACAGAGGTTACTTGACCTATCCAAATTCACACTTAATAACTGCCAAGGCCAGGACCAGCAGTGAAGTTTCCGGATGCTTAGCCAAGAGTTCTTTCCACTCCAACAGCTGTCTGCAGTCACTGGGAGTCAAGGGGAGAAGCAAATTTCACATCTCCAAAGTTGGGAATGATGGGGAGTGACTGCATTTATAAATTAGTGATTAGTAACAAATATCAACATTATTTTAAGGTTAAAAATCAGCAAATCATCTTTTTTTTTTTTAAAAAAAAGCCCACTCCTTTTGAAAACTCCTGTTTGTGTAATTCATAGTTGTGTCCAGTATCAGAAATAAGGCAAGTTGGAATATCTTTACATTATTCAAACAGGATTCACTGACAGAAAGAAATGAAAACAACTATCCCTTCACTATAAACAAAAACATAATCACATCAAAAACCAAGTCTACGATTAAGGTTCAACCGTGCAAAATCCTACTATTACCTATTGTACCAAACAAGGAAAATCCTTCAGAAATAATCTTGATGTGATGTTGTATATTTTCAAAGTTTGCTTGACACATCCACGTGTTATTTAAAAATATGTCATGTAGATTACATAGAACTTTTTGTTTTCTTGAGGAAATAAAGGGTAAACTCAGTATTCTTTGGGCTAATGCTTGAGATGCTATGTATAATATAGACCCCTCCCGATGGGATGGCTTATATGTATATTTCTTGTGTGTTAGTTTGATCTGTCCAGATGGCAAACTGTACCCACTCCACCACATCATTCCATTACTCAGGGTCCTGCTGTGCTTCTTTAGTGATGTGCCCTGAACAGCATGCTCCTCCATGTTGCTGAAGCTGAATCACTACTGCGTCTATGTGACAAGCCCTTAAAGAAGACCAGGGGAAAGTCCAAGGCAGGTTGTTGACTCAGAAATGACACTTGCTAGTTCCACGCCTCTTCCATTGACTGGAACTGCATCACATGAACCTACGTTGCTTCAAGGAATGTTGGGAAATGTAGTCTGTAGCTGGGAATTCAACTTCTTAAAAGTGATGTGGAATTATGTAGGTTCAGTCACTAAAAACAAGATTGGTGTGTCAGTGTCTACAATGGCTATAAAATATGTTTATTCAAGTCAGAAGAGTGGAAGATGATTCAAAGCAAGTAACAAAGCAATGAATTAATACAGAAACTTGGATCCTTTAGAAATTGTAATTCTGTAGGCTGAGGATATGGCTCATCTGTGAAGAGCACATACTACTTCTGTGGAAGACCTCTCTTCACTTTCCAGCACCCACATCAGGTGACTCATAGCCATCTATAACTCCAGTTCTAAGAACCGATACCCTCTGACCTCTTCAGGCACCAGCACACACAGACACCTGCACACACAGACACCCGCACACACAGGCACCCGCACACACAGGCACCCCCTCCCCCACAGGCACCTGCACACACAGACACCTGCACACACAGGCACCCGCACACACAGGCACCCCCCCCCCCCAGGCACCTGCACACACAGGCACCTGCACACACAGGCACCCGCACACACAGGCACCCGCACACACAGACACCCGCACACACAGACACCCGCACACACAGACACCTGCACACACAGACACCCGCACACACAGGCACCCGCACACACAGGTACCCCCTCCCCCACAGGCACCTGCACACACAGACACCTGCACACACAGACACCTGCACACACAGACACCTGCACACACAGGCACCTGCACACACAGACACTTGCACACACAGACACCTGCCCACACACATAATAAATAAAAAATAACTTTAAAAGGAAATGTGATTCCAAAGTTCTCTGCAAACTACCTCTTGGCAAAAAACGGAGATCTCCTCTTCTTTTTTGTGCTTCCAGCTTTACTGTTTATGAGCTAACAAGAAGGTAGGTGTTCACTTTCAATACAATACAAGTAAATCAGAAACATACTTATTTTTAACAGAACTGCAGAATGAACTGTTCTAAGCAAACCAACTCTCCAAATAATAGAAACTTGATATTTATAATTTCATCTTAAAAGATAATATCTTTTTGCATGTAAGCATTTGAGTTATGAATTTTAATTTTTTAATTTTATTTTTTTATTCGTTTTACATACCAATCACAGTTCCCCTTCCCGCCCTTCCTCTCGCTCCCCCCCCAACATCTCCCAACCCACCCCAATCCATTCCATTGAAGGGATAAGGCCTCCCATGGGGAGTCAGCATTGCCTGGTACTTTAAGTTGAGGCAGGATCAAGCCCCTCACCCCTGCATCAAAGCTAAGCAAGACATTCCGCCACCATCAGGAACAGCTGGGGAGCCTATTATATGGGATTGAACTAGGCCCTATACATGTGGGTGACAGTTGTATAGCTTGGTCTGTTTGAGGGCTCCCTGGCAATGGGAACAGGATCTATCCCTGGTACATGAACTGGCTTTTTGGATCCCATTCCCTATGCATTTTAAAAAATTGGGATGCAGTTAGTTTAGTTGAATCAACTCATTCTTTTATGTAATATGCATTTAGTTCCTACTATGTATAAACATTGTGTGTGGTTGGTATGAGGTTTCATGTTTGCCTTTCTCAACAATTCATTGAGGCAGATCCTCTTTTCTTGTTTTACATAAATAAATAAATAAATTCAGTCCAACTTCAAAAGTCCCAGTAGTCTTAACTGTCAACAATTCAGAATTCAAAGTCTCTTCTGGAATTGACTGCATTCTCTTATGTGAGTTCCTGTAATATGTACATATATAGCTATGTACTTCCAATATTCAGTGGCATGAATAAAACCTTCCGTTTCCCAAATGAGTATGAGAAGATATGATCAGACCAAAGCAAAAATGAAAACGCACAGGGAAAAACCAAACCATGTAGTTCCACACATGACATCTGGGGCTTGTGGTGGCATCATCTGAGCTCTGAGGAGCTTGGGTGGTCTCACCCCTACAGCTCCACCACCAACAGCACACATGGGGTTTCTTAAGCTCTCTTTACTCAGTGCCGACAGATCTGTTTGGCAGATGTGCCACATCCTGGCATTTCCAAACATCTTGGTATCTCCATCACAACTTAGTCTTCAGATTAACAACTTCACACATAGGCCTCTCAGGGCTTCTCTTCAGAGAATCCAATCACATTACACATTTTCTGACCTTCTGCAATCTTCTGAAGCCTTGCCTCAAGGCGCCATGAGCCTGTAACTCTTGCCAGGTTCTGCTGCCAGCTCAGAATGTAGCTTGCCCTCCTTGGTGTTGGCTATAACAGGTTAAGAGGACCGTGAGGCCGAATTTGAAAACATCTCTAGGAGGTCCTATTCGAGCAAAGCATTTATAAACACTTATTTTCTAGACACTCTCCTTCAACTACTTTCCTTTAAATAAATTTTCATTTTTAAGCAACGCAGCCTTTAATGGGAGAAGAGATTATAGCGGATATGTCCATATCTGACCTGCCCCCAATTTCAATTACATCTGCATTCATTTTCTTACCAAGCACAGTTTTTATTTTACATCTTTACCCTCCACTCTCTACTCTCTATCATTAAAAATTATACAAAAGCAGTTGTTCACAAGCAATGCCACAGGCTGCATGATACGTGGTCTTGAAATTCCTCCACCAAACAAAATAGTCCAATATTTTAAAATAAAACCTCGAATCTCCACTGGAACAGGTACAGGGGAGTAACTACCAAGTGAGTGAGCCAGAGCCAGAGACTGCTGAGGGTCTGAACATGAATCTGGGACCTTCAAGAGAGTAGACCTAAGCCAGGACCCCTGTGGGTCTGGGTGTGAGTCTAGGACCTCCTAGGAAATAGGCCTGAGCCAGGACCTCTGCCAATCTGGGCGTGAATTTGGGATCTCTGAGGGAGTAGGCAGGAACCAGATATCTCTGCAGGGCCAGGCATGAGTCTGGGACCTCAGAGGGAGTAGGCCTGAGCCAGGACCACTGTGGGTCCGGGCATTGGTCTGGGACATCAAAGGGAATAGGTAGGAACCTGGAACCTCTGCAGGTCCCGGTGTGAGTCTGGAACTTCTGAGGGAGTAAGCCTAAGCTTACTGCAGTTCTGGGTCCATCCAAGCCTAGGACCTCCAAGGCAGTATACCGGAGCCAGGGACTTCTGCAAGAGGGGATCCAGACCAGGATTTCCAGAAACAGGTCAAATCCAGTAACCTAGGCCAAAGTAGGCCCAAGACAGCAAACTCCAAAGAAGTAGACCAAAGCACAGGAGCACTGAGCTATCTCCAGGAACGTGGAGTAACCAACAGGGTAACTAGAACTGTGATGCTGACTGTACCACGAGAAACAACCACCTGAGCTTTGGATTCTTTGGCACCTAGAAGATTAATCAACAGAATCTCAGACAACCCCAACCACACCTATTAGAGGAAAAGATGAGTAGAAAAGGTAAGAACATGCAACACCACCAAGAGCAATACAACACCAGCAAAACCTAAAGACCCTGCAACAGCAAGACCTGAACAACCAGATAAATATGAAGCATAGGAAATGACCTAAAAAGTAATTTCAAGAGAATGTTTAAAACTCTTAGAAAGGGAATGAGAAATTCCCTTAAAGAAATGGAGGAAAAGACAAACAAAAAATTGGAAGACATCAGCAAATCACTCAAAGAAAACCAAGAAAAAGAAATCAAGCATATGAAAGAAACTATTCAAAACTTGAAAACTGAAATAGAAACAATAAAGAAAACACAAGCTGAGGGAATTATAGAAACATAAATCATGAGAAAACGGTCAGGAACCACAAATGCAAGCATGAACAGCAGAATACAAGAGATGGAAGAGAGAATCTCAAGCACTGAAGATACAATAGAGGAAATAGACTCATCAGTTAAAGAAAACATTAAATCTACAAAAGCTTAACCCAAAATATTCAGCTAATATAGGACACCATGAAAAGGCCAAATCTAAGAATAATAGGTAGAGGGAGAAGTTGTTCAACTCAAAAGCACAAAAACTATATTTAAGAAAATCATAAATGAAACCTCATCCACAATTTCAGGGCATACATAAAGTATCTGGATTCTTTGCTGTAATCTAATATGAATTGCATGTAGCACAGATTTTGAATCATTGTTCTACTTATTCTACTATCTCACGCACCTAGATTTTACTGTCTACATTTCTGTCAGCATTCTGGTTTCTGTATTCTAAAATCTCCCATTATGCTCTGCTTTCTAGTATTCTGGGATTCTACAACTCAACCATATGTCTTCCACACTTTAATTCCAAAATCCTCTGAGGCACATTCTCACGGTTATTACAATAATTACATCACTTCTTATACTCATGTTCTGGGTTGACTAGACTAATGGAGTACCTAACAGAAGTGACCATAGTGTGATAATTTATTTTGATTCATACTTTGAGTGGCTGCAGTCCATCACAAGATCAGAAAGACCAGAAGTAGAGGCAGCCAGTACCTTTCAGCTTCTGCCCCTTTGGTTCTTCATCTGTCCTACTTCTGTGAGCTAGGTATCATGTCTGAGTGGCTCCATGAC
Organism: Microtus pennsylvanicus; assembly: GCF_037038515.1. Lineage (NCBI taxonomy): Eukaryota > Metazoa > Chordata > Mammalia > Rodentia > Cricetidae > Microtus > Microtus pennsylvanicus. The sequence continues at coordinate 25,922,944 of NC_134592.1, forward strand.
CTCTCATGGCCAAGTATCAATCTATGAGGTTGGTATTCATCTTTAAACTAGAACAGGAACTTATCAGTTATGTATGAGCTCTAGCTAATTCTGTTCACTTCCTTCTCCTTCTCTTCACTTGCTTCATTCATCAACTACTGCTTAAGCAATGGTGATGAGTCAGGCAGTAAGTTAGGTGATTTTGTGTGGCTCACTCTTATTTAAACTCAAAACAAAGTCATGAAGTAGAATTTGTCCTCCCCCCTGCCCCCGTTTTTAGAGTAGCTCATGGTTCAGAAGAGGAATGCATTTTGCATGACCCTGTGGAGTAATAGGTGAAACAGATGGGATATTTCCCCTTGGAACTTGCCTTTGTAGATGGCACTTCAAGGAGTCACTTAGACATAGTACACGCTCTAACTCCCCCGCCCCTTCCACATTCCTACCATTTCTCCTGTGGAAATGTCTAGCTAGTCAACTCCCCATAGTAGCTTTGCTTTAAATCGTTTAGGATACTGGTCCAGCATAAATTTCCTAATAGGTCTCTCTATAATGGAATTACCTTTTCCTATTCCACCCACTACATTTTCATGATACAATGGACCCCAAATATGTAAAACATGCCCTTGCAGTGTTTTGCCCTTTGATGCTGAGAACCACCAAATTGCTGTCTTGAGCCTAATGGACTTCAGTTCATTACTGGAAAGGCAAGGCTGTTCTCAGTTCCCTGCAGCTATAGCTTCATCTTTCATCACTCATCTGACACCCAAAGTGAAATCTACCTAAGCCAAACATTTTGCTAATTTCAAAGTCATCTGCTTTTTCTTGCCTCTGTCCTTTGGTGCACAATGTTCTGATGACCTGGAGTAGGTTTCCATTTTGTTTCCTGCCTGGAAAATTTTTCCATGATCTTAAAGTCACAATTATGCTTTTAAAAGTATAAAGTTACTGTCTGAAATAAAATTGGTCCCCCTTCTTTGGTCCCACAGTCCTCCTGTGTATCTTAGTAAAGTACAAAAAGTGCTGGTTGTAATCTTGTGTCTCTTGAGAGCTATTATCACCTGGGCCCTGACACAAGGCCTGCACAGAGTGAACACATTTTATTGGGAACAACTGACCAAGTATTCAGTTGCCAGACACAACAAAGTGACACTGGGATGTACTGGCCATTTAACAATAAAACAAGCTATTTGTTCATTGAGTGCTTACTCTAGATAAATCACTGGGCTTGGTGTTCCAATAGAATCCAGTAATTATAAACTAAATCTTGCCCTAAATGACAGCTTATAATTTAATTAAGAAGCTAAGACTACTTTGGAAGTTAGGGCATTCATGCTCTGCCTGAATTGTTCATGTTTGTTGCTACTAAGCTAAAGACTCACTGGGGATGAGTTCTTTTTTCATCATTGTTTCTGGTACATAAATAGTCTTCAAGGGTGCAGAAAAGACACACTGAAAAATATGAATATGACTAATGTATAAAACGAGCACGGTAGCTTCTGTTTTTATTGGAGGCAAGATGAGACTGTAGGCAGTGAAAATAGATTTTTGTCATTGAAGACACAGGGAAGATTTAACAAAATTAAGAAAGTTGAGGAAACCAACATGGGAAATGTGCCAATCAGCTCATGTCTCATAACTACTGTTAGCGAACCATCCCAAACCCAATGCCTTATAAGAACATACATTTTTTTCTCAGTCCTAGATCTGCCGATCCAGACTTAGTCAATTCCATACCTGAGCTGTGGTTGACTCCAGACTGTGGTTAGGTTTAGTTCTTTTCTATATATCTCCACCCTTGTTGTTGGTGTCTTGTGGAAAGATTAAGTGCACTTTGGGTATAGGGAGACTGAACAACACTGACCAAGAGAAAGGGCTGTACATTGATTAATTGATTTTTTTCATTGTTTGCATACTAATGTATGCCTGGTGCCTGTGGAGGTCAGAAAGAAGTGCTGGTTCCCCTTGGAATGGTGCTATGGATTGTTGTGAGTCCCCCTGTGGGTGCAGGAAACTAAACCCAGGACCTCTGTAAGAACACTAAATGGTCTTAAGCATCCAGTCATAGTTTCAGCCCCACCCATGTCCCTAACTTGTTTCTAATTTCACACTTAATAAGCCCAGTATCGCTATGTAACCCAGGACTGGGTTTTTTTTTTTTTTTATCAGTTCAATGATTTCATTAGGGCGTATACTCTGTTATTCAACCATTTTTTTTAAATTTGTGATCAAGCTTGTAGAAAAAAAGTAACTGCTGTATTTCTGTCCATCACGCCCCCAAATGACTAAAGTCAGAGGTATCTGGTAATCTCCTTTTTGTATGTATGTATGTATGTATGTATGTATGTATGTATGTATGTATGGTGTGTGTGTATGAGCATGTGTGCCTGCGTGCATAAGTGAGTAAGCTTATGGAGGCCAGAGCTTGACTTCCATATGTTTTCCCCAATTACTTTTTTCATCTTCAATTTTAAGACAGTCGTTTCACTGAATCTGGCCCTGGCAATTTTAACTGACCTGGCCAGCAGGGAGTTCCCAGGATCCACTTCTTTCGAGTCCCAGCACTCTGGTTAGACACAGGCACCATTCAACTGGCTTTTTATACGGGTAGCAAGGTTCTGAACTGAAATCATCATGTGTGTACAAGACTAATTCTACCTTCCTAGCTAACAGCCCTGCTCCCTATGGAAATATTTTCACAAGTGTCCTCTCATCTAAGTTTGCTTCCAATTTTTTTTTTCAGAATTAGTAAATCCTGACCCCACCATGACAGTCGGTGTAGAATTATCATAATTTGCTTGGGCTAATCCCTTGGAGATGGAATAAATAATCAAGGCTCAGCCTTTTCCAGTACAATCCAGAAAAAAAAAAAGGCCTTGCGTAATGGATGCTGTTTACAACAAGACCTCAAACCCAAACAAGACCAAGCAGTCGGAACAAACTTTTTTCTGGACTCTTTGGGGAATATTTGTTTTCCTATAAAGTCATCCTAATCAGAACATAATACAGAGATATTTAACTAACATTTCAAGTTTACTCATAAAGAGAATTAATATTTGACTGTCTCTTATATGACAGGTAATATTCTGGGCAGTTTACACAGGAGATTTCCTTTATCCTTCTCAAGAAGCTGATGAAGTGATAATATTTCTGTATCCATTTTTTTTTTTGAAGAACAAAAGTCCAGACCTAATTTACTTGATGAAGATCACAAAGCAATTCCCACCCCCTCCGGTGGCTGTGTACATTCTTCTACAAGTTTATGAAATAAAATAAAAGTATATCTTAGGCCTCTAGTTGGATCTGTGTGTTTGAGCCTTTTAAAGGTATTTTCAAAAAGGTAGCTTGCTTCAATCTCGATGCCCAGATCTCATTTTTGGCTTCCAAAGGCTCACAGGCAATATGAAAAGCAATAATCTTCAAATTGAACAAATAAAGACTTGAAGTGATAAATTACCTAGAAGCAGACTCCAGGGGCATAGCTCTTCTGTTTGACAACTCGCATGTAATAATGGCAGTACCTAATTATTTTTAAAATACTTTGGTGGAAGGGGGTGTTGTCATGTGGATATTAAGGGACTCCTCTTTTTATTTTGAGAGAGAGAGAGAGAAGTGTTATGAGGGCCAAAGTCCATGAAATTATACAGTGTTCCATTAGAAGTTATTTATTTCCCTCACTTCGCAGTTTCGTCTTTGTGTTTTTAACCTCTGTCTCAGTGTGTTCTCAAAACTGATATTGACCAAACCATAGCTGCTGAGATGTGAAATTAGGTGATTTAAAGATTCAGTCCTGATTCCCAAGGTATGCTTGAGGGCATCGTGTGATGCGCTTTAGGGCATAAAATGACCTCAAGCTGTGGCTAACAGAGGGGAAAAAAAATCTCCACAGAAAAATAAATATTGCACAGTGGTTTAGTGGCTAGAGAATAGTCCTCTTCAAAACGTTTCTTCAGCTATCCTTCCCACAGGTCTCGTCCCAAGGCGGAGACCTTCACTACATCTACTGTTGACTTGTCATACAATGGAAGCAGCCCGAGTTGTTCAACATCTTCTCATCAGTTCAAAGATTGAATTCACTTTATTATTTCCTTCTAAACAATTTTAGATCCAATGTGTGGAGCAGAAAATAAACATAAAACCTTTGGAGAGTTTTGTTCCATCCAGATCTAATTTGTTCATGGTAATGAGCGGAAAAGGGGATGGTTAGGCCTTGATTTGTCTGCTTTGAAAGAATCAAGTGTTGGTGTAGAAAACAAGATAATCGTTCTGGGGCTTTGATTGATCTGCCATTTGCATAATCAGGAGTGAAGTCTGGTCTTGGAATATAGTCTTCCAAATTACTTTTATCTGTGCTTCCAGAAAACAATGAAACACTGACTCAATACTTCCTGAACGTGTTCCTTTCTATCCCTTGGCAGAGCTTCTATAAGCAGAACCATCAGAAGTAGGGGAGGAAAGCAGGCAGAAAGAGAGGCAAGGAATCTGGGGACATTTCCAAGCTGAATAATCAGCTTCCTCCTCCGAAAGGGAATTGGCAAGGCTGTATGGACGGACCCACGATTCCTTCTCTCTGATTGTGGCAGCAGTGTGTAAGCTGGCAAAAGGGCCCTGCAGATACTATGGATGGACATAATCATCTCTCAAAGGCTCCCATTTAACTCACTATAATTTAAGATTACACAGCCCTACTTGCCCTGCATACATCTTCTTCTGGGGTAAGTCTATAACTTTGCTTGAGAACCTGACAATCTTCGGTCTGAATGGCGTGTTAACATGGAATGTTTTATAGTTTCTGATACACTTGGGAATTTGCAAGCTTGGCAATAAAAAGCCTTCTTCCCTCTCTTAATCTTGGAAAAAGTTGGTGCTAAGCCCAGTGGCTCATATCCCTTGCATTCTCTTTGCCTACCTTCTTGTTATAAGTAACGAGAGAAAGAGAGAGAGACAGAGAGAGAAAGAGAGAGACAGAGAGAGATAGGGAGAGAAGAGAGGGAGAGGGAGAGGGAGAGAGACTTATTGCTTATTTGTCTTGTTCTTGACCGAAAGACAGCTAAGATTTAACAAAGATGTCTTGCTGAGTCCCTCACACCCTACGTGCTTTCCAAAGGAGTAAGAGAGTATTTGAATTCTTTTAGAGGAACGGACTGTGATCACCTGTTTGCTTAATTTTCACATAAGGAAGTAGAATTCAGAAGGTTTTAATGAGTTAGCCCCAATCACACAGCTCATGTCAGAGGCTGAGCTATCATGGCTGTTAGACTGAAGCCCACGTCTTCCCCCCTGTATTATACTTCTACCTCTCAAGTCTATATCAAGGGGGAAAGTTAGGTGCCGAGAAAGAAAGGAAAAGATATCTTCATGGAGAGCATTGTCTGACATGTAGAAATCATGCAATCATTCTTGAATTAAGAGAAACAAGTAGGAAACAATTGATTTCTGGGCTTGCTTTATCCTTGACACTTTTCTTCTTTTACTGTGGTGTTGTGTATATTAATGTGTTGTATGCTTATGTATATATAGGTTCACATACACACACAAGTGCATGCATAGGAAGGCTCGAGGCTGACATTAGGAGTCCTTATTATTCACTCTCTATTTTCTTTTTTTTTCAAATAAGGCATCTCAATAAACCATAGAGTGTACTACTCAGCTAGGCTGGTCTACCAGTAAACTCCAGAGATCCTCTTGTCTCTGCCTCCCTAGTGCTGAGATTAACCTACCATACATTGCCTTTTGTTTGGGTGTTAGGCACCTGACCAGAGGCTCACATACTTGTGAAGTAAGCACTGTAGATACTGGGAAATTTTTCCAGCCTTCCCTCCTTTTATTGCTTTTATTGTTTTCTTGTCAAATTACTCAAATCAAATACTCACTACTTTTCCAGTTAATGGGAAGAAGAAAGAGCTGGGCATGATTGTACATGCCTGTAATTCTAGCCCTTGGGATGGGCAGAGGCAGAAAATATAGTGAGCTCCAGGCCAGCCTGGGCTATGTGAAATTGTGTCTCAACTAGGAGCCAGAGGGGTTAAGGACATTGCAAGGAAACAGCCCACAGAATCTACTAACCAGAGCTCATAGAGATCCACAGAGTGAACTAACAGAGAGGGAGCCTGTATGGGTCTGACCTAGGTCCTTTGCATATACATTATGGTTGTGGGACTTCTAACAGTGAGAATGGGAGCATTTTCTGACTCTTGCCTTTTTTGGGGACCTCTTACATCCTCCTGGGTTGCCTCATCCAGCCGTAATATGAGGAGATGTAGGAGGTATGCCTAATCTTATTGTAACTTCATATGCTAGGTTTGATTGCTGTCTTATCTCTGGAAGGACTGCCCTTTTCTGAAGGGCAACAGAAGAGGAATGGATCTTGGGGAGAAGGGAGTGAGTGTGGAGGGGCTGTGAGGAGAGGAGTGAGGGTAAACTGTAGGAATACTAGCATTGCAGATTTGAATAATCATGTTTTGCTTTTTATGTGGGTTTCAGGGATTGAACTCAGGGTGTCAGCCATGTGCAGGAGGATCCTTTAGTTGTTGATCCATTTTACTGACCACAAGACAGCATCTAATATATAACTATTACTTCCTGAGGTTATTTTCAGATACAAGGATGATCCAATTATGGAGTTTATTGGCACTAGATAATTGCACAATATAATTGGCACAATATAACACAGGTTATATTGGAGTGTGTGTCATTTGGATTGTGATGCTTTTTCAGGATGCATGTCTCTACTCTTCCTGTTGTCACAGAGTCATTCTGGTGTTGTGCTCTCTAGTTTTATGTCAACTTGACCCAAGTTAAAATCATCTGACAAAAAAGAACCTATACTGAGAAGAATCTTCCATAATATAAGGCTGTTGGAAAGCCTGTAGAACATTTCCTTTATTTGTAATTGATGGGGGAGGGCTGAAACAATTATGGGTGGTACCACCCTGGGCTGGTAGTCTTGGGTTCTATTAGAAAGTAGGTTGAACAAGCCATGAGGAGCAAGACAGTAAGCCGGAGTCCTCTGAGCTCTGAGTCAGCTCCTGCCCCATGGTTTCTGCCTAGTTGGGTTCCTCCCTTGGCTTTCCTTAATGGACTGTAAGCCAAACAAACCCTTTCCTCCTCAAGTCATGTCTGTACATGGTGTTTCATCATAGCAAAGTAACTAAGACAGATGGGAATAAGGCTGCCTGCAACAATGACTCTCTCTCTCTCTCTCTCTCTCTCTCTCTCTCTCTCTCTCTCTCTTTCGTAACTGTATTTGTAGGTTTCATTTGAGGTTACAATTGATGAAAATATTAGTTTGTATTAACATTAAATAAAACATGTAACCAGTGCTCTAAATGAAAAGAACACGATGTTGAGGAAACTTCAAATGTTAATGTTTCTTACTTAGAATGGAGCTGGGAAGGTAAATTTAATCTTAAACTTGTGGACTTTACGGAAATATCCAGGCACAGAGTCTTGGGGAAGAATGATCACTCAGAGCAGAGGCAGTTCACCAGGACCCTTGTCTGCAAAGAATCAGAGGAACAATGCTTCAAACATGGCATAGTGCATGGTCATTCTAGACTTTTATTCTAACGGCAACATGAGCAAAGTGACTATTTAATCAGAGGTGTGGAATGACACGTCACAAAGAAATGAGACTAGAACAGAAAATATGCAAATAGGTCATTTTAATAATATCAGTGAACTTATGATAGAAGCCTCCCACAAAGTAATGGCAGCAAAGATGGAGTAAAAAAGCGAGATGCATAAGATATGTCTAGAAGATAAAAAGAACTTCTGCTATCAGTTTCCTTTGTCGTCTCTTTTCGCATGATGAAGGAAATGGGCTTTGAAAAGGAGTTAGTTACCAGAGCAATCAAAGTGTGCCCAATCTCATCACATGATTTGTCAGGTTAATTTTTTTTTCTTTTGAGACAAAGTTTCCCTGTGTAGCTTAGGCTGTCTCAAACTGCCTCAACCTTTGGAGTTGCTCGCTGGAATTATAGGTCTGTACCACTGTGCATGGCCAACATGAGTTTATTCATTCATTTATTTATGTTTAATCTCTCTCTGCTTGTTTTTGTTGGTGTTTGCATGTTTGTGAATACAGGTGCATATAATATGGTATGTGGGGACGTCAGAAGACCACCTTGGATTTTGGTCTTTGCTTTCCACCTTACTTGAGTTATAGTGTCTCTTGTGGTATGCCAATGTGTATAACAAGTTATCTGGCACATGGACTTTTGTGTATTTTCCTGTTTCTGCCTCCTCTCTTGCTGAAAGAGTGCTGAGAATACAGATGTATGCTACTCTATTGCTATAAACGTGTCCTGAGAATCCATACTCAGGGAATAATGCTTGCATGGCAAGCTCTCTACTCACTCGGTCATACCTTTCCAGCCCCCAATGAGTTTTAGACTATTTATTTTATTTCTAATTATGTTTTTATGTGTCTGGGTCTGGGTATGGGTATATGCAGGTGCCACTATCACCTGGAGCTGGTGTTAGCGGGATTTCTGAGCTTTCTGACTTGAGTGCTAGGAGTTGATCTCCCTATTCACTCCCTACTACCCTCAAATTTCTGACACACTGTAGATTAATTTTTATATGTGCTCTGACTATGGCTTTTACCACCCTTTTGCATATCGATATCTAGTTGTTCCATGAACCTTTTGTCAGAGGGACAACTTTTCCTCAAATTTAGCTGTCTTGACACTGATCAATTGAAAACTCAACTTTCCCCAAATGTCAGATTCTATTCTAAATTTTTAGCTCTATGGTGTTTATCTATTCACCTGTCCCTGCGCTGACCACCTCGATAACAGCAACTCTTCATTAAATTTCTAGACTGATATGTGTAATTCTTCAAAATTTCAAATTTAAGATAGTGTAGTGTAACTCCTCCTTATCCATCTGGCATCTTCCCCTGTGTATCCGTATGAATTTTAGTTTGAGCTTTTCAGTTGATAGAGAAAAGGCCAACTTTTGTTTTGGTAGAATATATAAGGGGTCTGTAGATTAACTTAAGGTAGATCTTAGCAATATTAAATTTTCTAGCCCACAAATGTGAGAGACCATTCTCTTTTACATATTCCCTGACAGTATTTTTGCAGTCAATAATGTATGTATTTTTTCTTTTGGTTAAGGTTATTCCAGTGTGTTTTAGAACAAACATATCCACTGTCAGAGTTTGAACAGCAAAAAAGAGGAAGAACACAGGGTGGACTTGCTTTTTTAGATCTCCAATAAAGTGAGTCATCTCTCCCTTTTTGAGGGCAGGAGAGAAGGCTACGGAAATGAGGGATGGAAAGAGAACTAAGAGCATGACTTGAGTTCTTCTCCAGGAGCAGAAAGTTCTCTTAGGTAATGCGGTTGGGGGAGGAGGATATGTAATCATGGTTCAGATTGAATACACATAAAAGAATGTTTTGCAGAAGCAAAATTATATTACTTGAATATATTGGATGTAAGATGCCAATGAAATATGTTGTAGCATGTAAGTTAAGATGATTATATTGTTGAATGGATAGTTCTGGACCTCATAGAAGGCTATGGGAAACATAAATCTGGATTCATTAACATATGGCTGGAAAAGTTGTTTGGACAGCAGAACTCATTCGGGTGAAGTTTGTGGTGTTAGGACAACGCCATCATTTGCTGAGTGGATAGGGGAATGGGCCAGAGGAAACTGAGAAGATGGTAGGTGGAAACCAGGAATCTGCTGACCTGGTGTCAAGAAAGAGTATGCTGGGTACCATGGAATCATCACTAAGGAGCTAGACAAACTAAATTTGCTAACATAATAGTTATTGGTAAGCTGGGAATGTGACAGGTATCTGCAAATATAGCGCTGGGAAAGGAGAGACAGGTGGAACTTGGGAACTTTCTGGTCAGTCAGTCTAGCTAATTGGTAAGCTCTAGGTTCAGTAGAGAGCCTTTTTCAAAACAAATAATGTAGAGAATGGTAGAAGACACTTATTTGACATCAACATCTTGATTTCATATGTGCATCCATACATGTGTATGTAATTTTCATATGCTTGCACATTTGTACATGTGTACATGCAGAGAGAGAGAGAGAGAGAGAGAGAGAGAGAGAGAGAGAGAGAGAGAGAGAGAGAGAGAGAGAATAGAGAGCAGGGAGAAGGAGGTACAGAAAGAGGAGGAAGGGAGAGAATTGGTCATTGGTGACCTTGGAAGAGCTGTGATGGAAGTGAGGATAATATTCTGAGGAACTAATGCCAAAGAAAGAAAGAAAAACCATGAATGGTGACTGTAAATTAAAAAACACACAGTGGACTGTGGTTGGTGATGGAGGACATAAAGGAGTTTAAAAGATCTTTTTATTTAAGAATAAGGCAAACCTGAGGTCCTTTAAATGGTTAAATGTTGATGCCAAGAAGGCCGCAGAAAGGAAAAGCTGAAAGTGTGATAATGAAATGGGACATTCCATAGGGTACAGCCTGTGAGAACAAAAGACATTAGGGGTTCAAAGACGGCTGGAGGGGTCATGCTCTTTAACGAGCATCCATCCTCACTGTAGAAGAGAATGCTATATGTCAGTGCATATCCAGTGCGATTGCTGTCAGGACATTGTTGACAGGGCTTTCCCCTTTCTGTATGAAGTAGGAGGATAGCTTCATTTAACTGAAAAGTAAGAGCTGGGTCATGGACAGTGGGGATGGAGTTGACTATTTCTCATGATGAATGGGAGCGTGCTTAGGCAGAAGAGACCACACAGGATTGGTTGATTGTACTGAGGACTGTATTCATGTGTACCATAGTGGGTGTCACTGTGGGAGAGGTGAGCAAGAGATGTCATAGATCCTAACTACAGAGAACAGGGAAAAGCCTGATGTAAGGAAGGATTTTTTTTTTTTTTTGCCTAAGGTCCTTCGCAATCCTTTCTTCAACATAAGAAGGGGTCGCCATCAGTAACATTGCCCTCCATTTGCAACGTGAGCCTTTGAGAAATACCTGTTGGTTTTCAGCCAGTGAGACAGCCAAATGCTCTCTTAATTTTTCTACAAGGCTGTATAGTGTTTCCCATTCTGTTCTGCTACAAAAAGCCAGGGATGACTTCCTCTCCCAGCTGCCTAGTGCTGACAGCCTGAAGTATTTTTTTACAGTCATATGACTGGTAATACAATTCAGGCTAAGACTCCAGACAGGAATTTGTGCCATCAAATTAGACAAGGTCATTGTGCTAATCCTGAACAGGGATGGGAGTGGAGCAAGATGAAACTGGCAAGCAAGACGCAACTGGCAAGGCTGATTTTTGCCGTGTGGTGTGAAAGGGCATGTGGGAAGGAGGCGGTCCGGGCTTAATTTAAAATAAGTGTGTATAACCTATAACCTCTGGTTCTTACCAGATGTGTGAAGAGAAGAGGATGTGCAACATGAATTATCATCAGAATAATCCTTAGAGTTTTAGAATAGCACAGGTGGCCCCACTGTGCTTCTGTATGTGTGTGTCTATGTACCTTGGCAATTTCAGAGTCACGTTGCAAGTCAAGTTGCAGTGGGAACATTTATCACATTATGTGTGGAAGAAAACATCTGAGACCTAAAGAATGAGCTAACGCAAGTAGAACAGGCATCACTAATCAAAAGGTCGAGTTGCTAACCACCAGATAATGTCCATATGTTGAACACATTGTTGCTGGGCTAAGTACTACGTGTGTTTTCTTGGGTGTGTTTTAAAGAAAATGAGTCATTTGTCTTAGTGTTTTGTTAGGAAATACAATTGGTAATCCAGCATAAATTATTTTGGTGTAAAATCAGGATGTACGTTAATACTAATTCCCCATGCTTCTTTAAATATCAGATATTTCAAAGTGACACAAACTCATATTTAATTATCAGTGATGCAGACATTTAGTTGAATAATTGACTCAAGTTAAATGATGGGAAAATTACTTGTTGGTTGGCACTAGTAATAATTATGTCAATAATAGTTATTTGAGCTATTGTTACTAAGCCCTTTATATGCATCTTATCAACTAAGCTATAAAACTGGCACTGCTATTTATGGAATTTAGTCCAGAGATATCTATTTAGAGAACAAGGAAACTGAGGCTCACCAAGAAATAGGTCACTGAAGTCTGTTTCTCGGCTTTGCTCCATCCGGCCACTTAACTCGCTTTTTGATTATACTGTCCCCATGCCTCACTTACCCATGTATAAAGTAAGAATGACTGATAGAATTCGTCTCTTTGAGGTTTAAAGATAAATTGAGTTAATATGTGGAAGACTTGGCTAATGATGTTAAATATATGGGAAATAATCACCCAAATATTGGTTATTCTCATTGGTCCATTGCTGGAGTAGATTATTACGGCTGTTAGAAGGAGAAATGTCTCCAATAGGCTCACATACTTGCATACTTGGTCCCAGGTCAGTGGCACTATTTGTGGGAGGCTATGTATGAACCTTGCTGGAGGAAGTCAGTCGCTGTGGGTGGGCAGAGAGTTTATAGCTTTCTCCTGCTTTCAGTTTGCTCTCTATGGTTGATGCTTTTGGTTAAAGATGGGATCTTTGTGCTTTCTGGTCCGACTGCATGCTGCCAGCCTCCCCTGTCATTATGAACTTAATGAACTCCATCTCTGAAACCATAAGACCAAATAAATTTTTTCTTCTACGTTATATCTAACTTGGGAACACCTTTGGCGAGAAAAGAAAAGATCTGTGGGCAATTGCTATATTGGAGATGCATTTTAAAATTATCATGTCCAACTTGAAAAACTAGGAAAAGACAGCATGTTATATCATTTCAATAAATTTAAATCTAGAAAGAAATAAAATTGATCTAAAACACATTTTCTTGTGATGAGTTTTTTGTCTTATGTTTAGATTTGATTTATTTTTTATTTATGTGTAACACGTGTTAGTTGTCTGTGTGTTGGTATGCTCATATAAGTGTGGATGCCCTCAATGGTCAAGGAAAGGTACTGGCTTCCCTGAAATTGAAGTTATAGGAGGTGGTGAGCTACCCCATGGTTCTCCATAAGAGCAGATGGTACTCAACCACTGAGCCATTTCTCCAGCCCCAAGAAAGATTTTTGACAGTGATGGTTTCACAAATGAATACATATATTAGGACCTAACAAATAATACACTTCACTGTGTATGGTTTATTATACTTTATGCCTTGAAAAGTTTTTCAAATCCCACAAAGTACTTTTGACACAATTTTAATCATTTTCCTTAATATCCATTATTTATTCATTTATTCTTTTTCTTTAAGGACATTTTTGGCATTATAACTGAGTACCAAACTTATATTGATACTAGAATTTGGGACAAAACTTTACTTATGCACACATGGCTGCCCACTCCCCATTCAACACTACAATCCTGCTGCTATTTTAATAAGTGTCACTGAATGTGTATATTAATTTGCAAAGAATACATTGTTATGGCATAGAGTCTCTCACACCATGACTATGGCCTCCCTTCATTTATTTAGGTTGCTTTTAATGCCTTTTAAGTGTTTTGCAATTGACTTTTTATATATTGGGCATATAACCCATTAAACAGTAGAGAAGAAGAACCTGCCTGGCTAAGACATAAGCTCTTCTGAGGACTGCACCAGACATCCAGGAAGACCTACCAAATTGGTGGTTTGCTCCTAGGAATCTTAGCTCAGGGAAATACATTTTTGCCCTTAGTTTTGTTTTTTAATTGCTCTAGACATTTTTGTTCACTGTCTTCCCTTCCACCCTGCTCCCCTAGCCCTGAGTTCTTTATATCACCTGCTTGCTTTGTTGTGAAATGAATTTTGAAATTCAGTCTGTTGCCTTAACACAATTTCACAAATGGAGCAGCCCTGCCACTGTGGGTATTTGAGCCTGATAGAGAAACAGAAAGAAGAGCCTGGAGTATAAGCAGGGGTAACAGAAAATGGAAAGTAGAAGGCTAAAAGAACCTTGCAAGGCAAAGGTTTAAAAATAAACTCAGTGCCAGGTAGTGGTGGAACATGACTTTAATTCCAGCAGCTGGGCAGCAGAGGCAGGCAGATTTCTGAACTCCAGGTCAGCCAGATCTACAGAGTGAATTCTGGGACAGCCAGAGCTACAAGAAATCCTGTCTTTAAAAAATACTTACTCAGTATTTCATTACTTTCTGACCTTCAACACCCACATCTTAGGGGTGGTATATATAGAGAGTATCTACATTTGACATCAAAAAGATGGACTTAGATCGGAGTTAAAGACCTCATAGACAAGAGTGTATTTATTGCTATAGTATCTGTTGGACACCAAGCGTATTTTAGTTAAAATTAAGAAAATAATTGGGTAAGATGAAAAAAAAATGCCTTCAAGAGGTTTGTAGTGGAAGAGGATGCTTGAAGTCTCAAAAAGGTTATGTGAAAAATGATAGAAAATATGGACATCCTTTGGGCAAACCAGAATTGAGCTGGAAATAATAAGAGGAACCGACAATGCTCACTATTTTTATCAAGTTATAAAAATAGATCCATGTTATCTAGACAAGGCCTGCATTTCTTGTGCCGTAGAGGAAAAAGAGTATAGAAGGAGGAATGTTTGCTTTGAAGGTTACAGATGACGTTCTCTTTCAAGGTGAAGAAAACATCACACTCAAATCCTATGTACTCTTTTATAATATCCTTTGAAAATTATAAAAGGCTCAGGTTAAAGTAGCTCTCATGTGTAATGTTGACTCTGTAAGAAAAGTTGTCTCCTTAAGAGTTTTTTTAAAAAGTTAAGCATTTGGCTATAGGAAACAAATTATAAAAAGAGAAAAAAGAAAGGGATAAATATAACTATTTTGTGATATATTCTCCTACTAGGGTTAAGTAAACATGAAAAAGATTATAAAGGGTTTACATTGTATTTTGAAGTTTAACTGTCCAATCACATAGTGTTGTTAACCCATAAATCAAAGTGAGTTTGACCCCAAGTTCTAATACTACAAAGTAGTGGTCAGTTTCCTCTGTTATTATTGGGACTCCTTCTCTCCTACAGTATCATGTGAGGAATCTTCAGCCAAGAAGGTTTCTTTTAAATTTATTTAATTTTCGTTTTTAAAATAATACCAATCCAAGTTCCCATTCCCTCTCCTCCCCCCGTTTCCTCCATACACCCTACCACCCCACCCCCATCTAATCCTCAGAGAGGATAATGCACACTGCTTTGTAGAAGGTCCAAGACCCTCCCTACTATATACATCCAAAGAGAATAGGATCTCAAAAAGCTAGTATGTGTAGTAAGGATAAATCTTGGTGCCACTGCCAGTGACCCCTCATTATGCCCCACCCATGCAACTGTCAATCACATTCAGTGGGACTAGTTTGGTCCTATGCTTGTTCCTTCCCAGTCCACCTGGAGTTGGTGAGCTCCTATTAGCTCAGGTAAACTGTTTCGGTGGAAGAACCCATCATGGTCTTGACCTCTTTGCTCATAGTCTCATTCCTTCCACTCTTCAACTGGACTTTGGGATCTCAGACCAGTGCTCCGATGTGGGTCTCTGCCTCTGTTTCTATCAGTTGCTAGATGAAGGTTCTATGGTGATCTTTAAGATAATCATCAGTCTGACTACAGGACAAGTCAAGATTGGGCCCCCTCTCCTCTATTGCTTAGGGTCTTAGGCGGGGTTATCCTTGTGTATTCCTGGGAATTTCTCTTGAGTCAGGATTCTGCTAACCCTGTAATGGCTCCCTCAATCAAGATATCTCTTTCCTTGCTCCAATCTCTGTCCTTCCTCCATCTTGACTATCCCATTCTCTCAAGTTCTCCTCAACCCTTTCCTTCTCCCCTCGTCTTCCCCTTCTGCCCTTCTTTCTCCCCCACCATGCTACCAATTTTGTCAGCCAACAATTTTGTCTGTTTCCAATTTTCAGGTGGGTCTCTATATGTTTTTCTTTGAGTTCACTTTATTACTTAGCTTCTCTAGGATCATGAACACTTCCTATACATAAAAGATAAAGAAACTGAGAGGGAAATCAGAGAAACATCACCTTTCACAATAGCCAAAAATAACATAAAATATCTTGGGGTAACACTAACCAAAGAAGTGAAAGATCTATTTGACAGGAACTTTAAGTCTTTGAAGAAAGAAACTGAAGAAGATACCAGAGAATGGAAAGATCTTACATGCTCTTGAATAGGTAGGATCGACATAGCAAAAATG
This sequence comes from Microtus pennsylvanicus, assembly GCF_037038515.1. Taxonomy (NCBI): domain Eukaryota; kingdom Metazoa; phylum Chordata; class Mammalia; order Rodentia; family Cricetidae; genus Microtus; species Microtus pennsylvanicus. The sequence continues at coordinate 25,939,051 of NC_134592.1, forward strand.
GCAATTCTACCAAAAGCAGTCTATAGACTCAATGCAATCCCCATCAAGATCATGTATAGGAAGGCTATTGGTTTTTTTGTTGTTGTTGATCTTGTATCCTGCCACACCACTGAGAGTATTCATCAGCTGTAGGAGTTCTCTGGTAGAGTTTTTGGAATCACTTATATACACTATCTTATTATCTGCAAATAGCAAAAGTTTGACTTCTTCCTTTCCAATTTGAATCCCCTTGATCTTCTTTTGTTTTATTACTGCTATTGCTAAAACTTCAAGAACTATGTTGGAGAGATATGGAGAGAATGGACAGCCTTGTCTTGTTCTGATTTTAGTGGAATCACTTTGAGTTTCTCTCTATGTAATTTGATGTTGGCTATCAGATTGCTGTATATTGTTTTTTATTATATTTAGATGTTTCTTGTATCCCTGATCTCTCCAAGACCTTTATCCTGAAAAGGTGCTGGAGTTTGTCAAAGGCTTTTTCAGCATCTAATGAAATGATCATATGCTTTTTCTTTAAGTTTATTTATACAATGGATTACATTGATAGATTTTCATATGCTGAATCAGCCCTGCATTTCTGGGATGATGCCGACTTGATCATGGTGAGTGATTTTTTTGATGTGTTCTTGGATTCGGTTTGCCAAATTTTAATGAGTATTTTTGCAACCATGTCCATGAGTGAGATTGTTTTGTAATTCTCTTTCTTGGTTGAATCTTTGTGTGGTTTTAGTATCAGGGTAGCTACAGCTTCATAAAAAGAATTTGGCAATGTTCCTTCTGTTTCTATATCCTGTTTCTATTATGTGGAACATTTTGTGGAGTATAGGTATTAGCTCTTCTTGGAAGTTCTGGTAGAATTCTGCACTAAAACCATCCAGCCCTGGGCATTTTTTGGTTGGGAGGTTTTTGATGACAGTTTCTATTCCCTTGCAGTTTATAGGCTTATTTTAATTGTTCATCTGGCCTTGATTTAATTTTGGTATATGGTATCTATCTAAAAATTGTCCATTTCTTCTTTTACATTTTTCAATTTTGTGGAGTACAGGTTTTTGCAGTATGACCCAATGATTCTCTGAATTTCCTCGGTGTCTGTTGTTATGTCCCTCTTTTCATTTCTGATTTTTCTAATTTGGATGTTCTCTCTCTGCCTTTTGATTAGTTTGTATAAGGGTTTGTTTATCTTGTTGTTGATTTTCTCAAAGAACCAGTTCTTTGTTTCACTGATTCTTTATATTGTTTTCTTTGTTTCTATTTTGTTGATTCCAGCCAACAATTTGATTATATCTTGTCTTCTACTCCTCCTGTTTCTTTTTGTTCTAGAGCTTTCAGGTGTGCTGTCAAGTCACTAATGTGAGATTTCATCATTTTCTGTATGTGGGCACTTACTGCTTTCATAGTGTCTCATATGTTTGGATATGTTGTGCATTCATTTTCACTGAATTCAAGGAAGACTTTGATTTCTTTCTTTATTTCTTTCTTGACCCAGGGTTGTTTCAGTAGTTCACTGTTCAATTTCCATGAATTTAGGCTTTCTGAGAGTAATATTGTTGTTAAATTCTAACTTTACTCCATGGTGATCCGATAAGACACAGGTGGTTACTCCAATTTTTTTTTTTTTTGTATCTGTGGAGATTTGCTTTGTTACCGAGTATACGATCAATTTTAGAGAAGGTTCCATGAGGTGCTGAGAAGAAGGTATATTATTTTGTGTTTGGGTAGAATGTTCTATAGATGTCTGTTAAGTCCATTTGTTTCATGACATCTATTAGTTCTCTTATTTCTCTGTTAAGTCTCTGTCTGGTTGACCTGTCCATTGGTGAGAGTGGAGTGTTGAAGTCTCCTACTATTAGTGTGTGGGGTTTGATGTGTGATTTAAGTTTTAGTTATGTTTCTTACATATGTGTGTACTCTTGTATTAGGGGCATAGATTTTTAAGATTGAGACTTCATCTTGCTGAATTGTTACTGTTATGAATATATAGTGTCCTTCTCCATCTCTTCTGACTGACTTTAGTTTCTTAGGTCCATTTGATTGGAAAACCTTTTCCCAACCCTTTACTCTGACATAGTGTCTGTCTTTGAGGTTGAAGTGTGTTTCTTGTATACAGCATAAGGCTGGATCCTGTTTTTGTATCCATTCTCTTAGCCTGTGTCTTTTTATAGGTGAATTGAGTCTATTGGTATCAAGTGATATTAATGACCAATGATTGTTAATTCCTGTTATTTTCGGTGTTAATGTTTGGGTTATGCTGGTTGGGGAGGTGGTTATCAGATGCCTTTGTTTATATGGGCGCAGTTAGCTTCCTTGGGTTGGAGTTTTCCTTCTAGTAGTTTCTGTAAGGCTTGGTTTATGGATACATATTGTTTAAATTTGTTTTTGTCATGGAATATCTTGTTTTCTCCATCTATGGTGAATGAAAACTTTGAAGTCTGGTGTAATTCTGATAGGTTTACCTTTATATGTTACTTGACCATTTTCCTTTGCAGCTCTTAATATTCTATTTTTATTCAGTATGTTTTGTGTTTTAATTATTATATGGCGAGGGGATGTTATTTTTTGATCCAGTCTATTTGGTGTGGTGTATGCTTCTTGTAACTATATAGGGATATCCTTTCAGGTTGGGAACATTTTCTTCCATGATTTTGCTAAATATATTTTCTCTGCCTTTGAGCTGAAGTTCTCCCTCTTCTCATGCTGTCCCAGATTTCCTGGATGTTTTGTTAAGAATTTGTTGGATATCATGTTTTCTTTGACCAATGAGTCTATTTCCTCTATAGTATCTTCAGTGCCTGGGAGTCTTTCTTCTATCTCTTACATTCTGTTTGTTATACTTGTCTCTGTAGTTCCCTTTCATTTACCCAGATTTTCCATATCCAGAATTCCCTTTGTTCGTGTTTTCTTTATAACCTCTATTTCAGTCTTCAAGTCTTGAAGTGTTTCCTTCACCTGTTTGATTATTTCTTCTTTGTTTTCTTTGAGGGATTTATTAATTTTTCCAATTTTTTGTCTGTCTTCTTCTCCATTTCTTTAAGGATTTTTTTTCCTCTTTAAAGGTCTCCATCATTTTCATAAAGTCACATTTAAAGTTGTTTTCTTCTACTTCTTCTGGGTAAGGATGATCAAGTCTTCCTGCTGTGTGAGCATTGGGTTCTGGTGTTACCATGTTGCTTTTTAGCTCATTGGAGAAATTCTTGCTTTGGTGCCTACCCATCTCTTCCTTCAAATGAGGCCAGCAGTGTCTTTGCATCTTGGTGTAATCCTTGCAGTGGCTTTCTGAGTGTTTGGGTATTTTCCTTGGTCTGTTCTGTCTTGGAAAAAAATGTGGAATGCTTCACGAATTTGCTGTTATCCTTGCACAGGGGCCATGATAATCTTCTATGTATTATTCCAATTTTAGTATATGTGCTGCCAAAGCGAGCACCCAAGAAGGATTTTATAGGAAAGTTTCAATCAGATTTCTACCGACAAGTCCAATATTTCCTAAAGTCACAGGGCCTCCTAATATTTATGTGGAGCTCTTGAGGCTTAGTCATATTAACTAAGGTTTAGCCATGTCTAGTCTCAACTCACCTGTCAGGAAGCAATCTCCATCTTCTCTTTATCTTCACATTAAATTCAAACTTGTGCTTTAGATTCTTCAAAAGTGTCATTCAAGTTGATGTCGAAAGGAATTATATGACTGTGACCACCTGGTAATAGAAAAGAGTAAGCAAGATTCTAAAAGATGGTAGGTCCACACATACATTGTGCTTACAAATTATTACGTATTATTTTGTGATCTCACATGGGCCACATAACATGTCTAGTGAATCGTAAGTATAATAAAACTTTTTTTACTCCCCCAAATCATCTGACTTCTGTAACTGGCAGTCCCACAATGTCCATTTCATGCTGGACAGGCCCAGAATATGGTAATTGTTCGGTTCATAAGGCTGGGTATCTTGGGAGTCCCAATACAGTACTTAATGCATAGAGGATTTCTGAAGAGATACTGGTCTTCTGTCTGCATTAGAGGTCCAAAGAAGCTGGCTGTAAGATCGGCAAAGGGAGGCAAAACTGGGAGCAGCAGGATTGATGAACTTGTCTACAAGAGTGCAAGGAAGTAGGGAAAAAGCTAGATTTCTTTCATTTCCCTTTTATTTTTATTTTATTTTCTTACGTTTTGCCATTGGAAAGTGCTCCCCACACTTAAGGTGGCTTTTCCCATTTCAAATAATCAGATCAAGAAAGTCCATCACAGGGATGCCAGGTGGATTGCCTTTTAGTTGATTCTTGATCTAGTCAACTGGACAACTAGGATTCACCATCACCTTTGGGCAGAATGAGTAGGTTGAACTTTAATGATTTCAAAGCTATAGACAGCCTGATTGCCTGGTCCCTGGCTCTGAATGATGAAGGGGATGGATATTTGCTATCTCAGATGGACAGACAGGGCAGGAGATACAGTTCTAGTAAATGGGTTAGTTTGAGTATCAAAGACACGATCCCATCTGAGCCTTAAGTTGTCTCTAAGGCCAGGATAATTATTGGAAAGTTAGACTATCAATTTTTCAAAAAGCTGTCAAGACATTCTATACATAAATTTTAAATGTATTCATTATAAAGAACATGAAAGAATAAAAAATAAAACCCCAGAAAGCTACAGGTCACCAGGAGCAGCACACCACCCAAAACAGGTTTATCTTCCTCTTCTGTGGTGTTGCAGTCTTTGTTTAGATGTGAGGCCATCCATTCAGAAGGCTGTGAGAAGGTTGATGGACCAGAGGGGATCAAGGATGCTGAAAAGACACTGCCACCATAAATCAACAATTGGAGTGCAGATTTATATAATACATTTCTGGATTCTCATTCCCTTGTTTATTCTCAGGGATCCTACCTATGCCATTAGGATTCTGATCTACCAGTGCCCAGATAGACTATCAGATCCATTTGGCAGTATTCAGAAAGACTGCCATGTTCTCACCGGGCCATTCTTTATGCTAATAACCTACCTTTTCAACATCTTGTTTTCTGCATGTTTGGCACCACTGATCTGATGTTCCTTCTTCAAGTTTACAACTTCCTACTTAACTTTCAGACTCGACCATGACTTCCTGCTTAACCATCATACTCAAATAACAACAGGAATCATCTTTCATGCAGTCCTTTTTATCATAGCTTTAGCCCTTGACCCACCTATATTCACAAGCTTGCTTTTATTTCTGCCCTTCTCCATTCCTGTTAGTCCTTTCTTCTCTTGGATTCAATTCTACATATCCTTTGAGAACCATGGTAGATCCTGTTTTCAGTTCTAATCATACATCAGGACATGGATATTCCTTTGCTTGAAGAAAACTATGCTTTTCTCTCCCATTCTACACATTTCCTTGAGGTGAACTGTATAAAAAAAGGATAGATTGTGAGGAGAAAAACAAACTGAATTTCTTTTCTTTTTTATCATTTATTTTTTTTATTGAAAATTTCCACCTCCTTCCTTCTGCCCACTTCTCTCCCTTCCACCTACTCTCCCTCCCCCCTCTCCAGTCCAAGGAACAGTCAGGGTTCCCTACCCTATAGGAAGTCCTCCCTGTTTCCCCCAGGTCCAGGAAGGTGAGCATCCTGGGAGACACGGGAGAAAAATGCATAATTCTCAAAGAGAATGACTTCAAGTTCAGGTTTAAATGCCATCTGCAACAGAGTCAAAGAAGTAAGGATGTTGGGGGAGGCTAAGATGGGGAGTGTCTTAGTTATTGTTCTGTTGCTGGGATGAAATACCATGATCAAGGCAACTCATAAAATAAAACATTTAATTGGGGACTTTCTTACAGTTCCAGAGGGTATGCATGTCCATGATCATCATGACGGGAAACATGGCAACAGACTTGTAGGCATGGTGCTGGAGCAGTAGCCAAGAACTTATATACTGATCCACAGGCAACAAACAAAGAGAGAGAATGGTCATAGAGTGGGCTTTTGAAATCTTAAGGTTCGCCCCCCCCCAGTGGCACACGTCTTCCAACAAGGCCATGCTTCACAATCATTCCTAAAGAATTTTACCAACCAGGGACCAAGCATCTAAGCATATGAGCCTATGGGAGCTGTTCTCAATCAAACCAACATAGGGGGCTAATCTGGAAGGTATGGTAGTCAGGGGAAAGTTTGTTCTGCTGAGTTTAGTTGGTATCTTATCCATGATGTGAAATTTCTACTATTCTAATACTGGCCTTGTACGTCCTTGTTCTGACACAGAGAGGAAGACAACTTTACAATCAATATTCCCTTTGTGGATGGGTATGTTTCTTTTATGTATGTTTACCTCTTTTCTGATTTCAGATCTTCTCCTGTGTCTGCACTTCCTTTAGATAATCATCTTTTTTTTTATTGAGAAAAAAAATTTCCGCCTCCTCCCTGCCTCCCACTCCCCCCCAATCCTCTCCCCGTCCCCCCACTCCTCTCCCTCTCCCCCCACTCCTCTCCCCCTCCCTCTCAAGTCTGAAGAGCAGTCAGGGTTCTTTGCCCTGTGGAAAGTCCAAAGTCCTCCCCCCTCCATCCTGGTCTAGGAGGGTGAACATCCAAACTGGCTAGGCTCCCACGAAGCCAGAACATGAAGTAGGATCAAAACCCAGTGCCATTGTCCTTGGCTTCTCAGCAGCCCTCATTGATAATCATCTTAAAATAATCCTTCTGCCAACAAGGTATATTTTGGGGTAGCAGTGTCTGGTCTCTTACAGTTGTATTTTTAGAATATCACAATCTAGTCTCCAATACCATGGAAGATCCATTGCTAGGTTATTGAGAAATGTCAGCTCCTTTTATGTTCTGTTGGCTTCACTAGTTTCATTTAGTTGTTGTGACCATATAGAAGACAGTGTGATGATGGAACTGCTTTGAGAGTTCTATGTGGGACAAGTTGGTTAATAAAGGGAGCTGCTTTAAATAAGAAAATGTCATCAGGATGCAAAGTACAGAAGAATGAGCAAGAGCTGAATGATGCTAGTCAGAGGTGGTTTCCAAAGACAGTTGTTTTGTAAGGGCTTTTTTTTCTTCTCTTTCCAAAGTCTTAATAAGGGTAGAGATGGTAAGGGAAAATTCAAGTATTATATGGTCCTCTGTGTCATTTGGTGAAAACACTCCAGGGAAACTGAAACCAGGAATCTTCCGTGAGCCTTCCAATTATATTGTGCTAATCTGGATCATGTCATATTTTCTTTTATTTCTCAGAATTTCTGTAATTATTAATAGTGGAGATCATCCAAGGGCAAAGAATGTGTGGTCCTTCTGGACAGGGACTAGGTTCCATAAATAAAATATCTTCCTAATTACCGTCTTCCATCTTCAATCCATGTCTGCTACCACGCTGAGGTACCCACATTAAGAACATCACTGTTTAACTGAAATTCTGGGCTGAATTTAGTATTACTTTAAATTCCCCAGGAGACTTTGAAGAGATTATGGAGTCACCATCGTCTGCCTAGAAGTGGTAACAATAATCTCAGGAGAAACTGCCTCAGCCTTCATGGCTGTTTCTCTTTCAAAGGTGACCTGAATAGTGGTTGTTTTCTTTATTGACTATAGTCTTTATTTTTATTTTGTTTCAAACTTTTATTTACTTCCATTGTACACGAGCATACATGCTGCAGTGTGTGAGTACAGGAGGAAAGAGGACTTTAGGGAGTTGGTTCTCCTTTCCAATGAAAGTTTCTGGGATCAAATTCAGGTCACCCATCTTACAGAAATCATCTTTGCCCACTGGACTATCTCATGTGATTATATTACCGTCTTTCTTTTCAGGGAGAGACTAGACAATGAAGGGGGTACACTCAAACATCCCAACACATGCTTCAACTCTACAATACACTGAACTCTATAGCTCCTTTAAAAGATATTCACATCTATATTAAGGTTTAATTCCTAAATTAGGTACCATAAGAGATTGACAGTAATTAATAATAAAATGGAATAATTATGTTATAATGAAAGTCATGTGAATGTGGTCTCTCCCATAAACATCACAGTCCAGGTGGTGCAGGCAGTGTGGATATGAAGACAAGAAGATGATTTACCTTCCAGGCCAGCCAGAGAGGAAACTTGTGAGATTTCATCTTTCTATTCAGAATGGCAGCTTGAAACTTAAGAACAGTTTATTTCTGGAATTTCCATTAATATTTTCACACCAGGGTTGACTAAGTAACTGCAACCACAGGAACTAAAATTTGAGACACGAGGGTGTTACTATAATTCTGTTACTGTTTTAGGACTTAGGCATGTAAACAGTGAACTCCCCTGAAGTTCCCATAGACTACATAAGAGTTATGTAGTCATCAGAGCTCATTGGAAGGATGAACTGGCTTACCTTGTTTATATGAACTAGGTATCCTTTGGGAGCTTGGTAAAGTTTATGAACCACTTGTATACTAGTTAATAAGCTACCAGGGGGTCTAGAACTGAATCTTCATCGTGAGAATGGGGCTAGGGCTTACGGCTCTATTTTCTCCTGGCCAAGTACCTCCAAGGGAGGCTATGCCAACAGGGGGCAGTAGAGGAAGGCATGGCAAGATTGCACAGAGAAGTCATTTTTCTCCTTCCTGTTAACTTCCTGCTTGGACAGTACTTCTGTATAGCATCAACAGCACCTTATGCACCTTCAACCATTTTGCTGTTTTGCCCGCTCTTGAATAACTGGCTCATACTCTCTTTAGAGGCATCAACACCAGCCAGCACCCTTTCTCAAAAATTGAGTTCAGATACATGGGACATTTCTTATAGTCTTCTGAGTTTGAAGGCATTCCAACTTCTCTCCTTTGTTCCCCAAAGAGTATGGCTATGTTCTCTGAGTATTGTCTCTATGACACCTTCTAGTAGAGCTGGTTAACTAGTTTCCTTATTGCCTGTGGCTACTTTTGTCCCAGCAAAAGAAGATTGTGCTACGTGACATCATATTGTACAAAGCCAAAACTATGTATCATAGGCACCTTTGCACAAAATGTTTAAGATTGTTGACTTAAGTGATGTAGCCTAAACTTTTAAAAAATTATTTTTTTCAGAGCTGGGAATCAAACCCACTTTAGGCAAGCCCTCTACCACCAAATTACAGCCCAACCTTGTTTTGAATTTTTTAATTATCAAATATAGTATAAATTGCCTGGACATCCAATTTCCTGCATTCAAATAACTGATATGCTTTCTGCCTCCTTTGTTGGACCCTGAATGATACCAAAATTGATTCTACCAGTGGTCTTGTGGAATAGACACACCAAAATATGGTTTGGGAATTGTTTTTTTATCATGTTCTTGGTGTAAACACAGTATTGATATCTGGTGTTAGCAATGCATGATAGCCAATTCTGTTGCATTTAATCAAATAAGCACCCATGATTAATGATGATGAAGTGTCCAAGAAGCTGCTGAACTTAACTGTGAAGGGAGTAAGAGTGGTTACTTGGACTTTGGTGCAGGGTAGATTTTCCAGCCACATTGTAGCTCTCATAGAAAGGAAATAGTAAACTCCACACTCAGTGAACTCCCATTGCTTCCCTAAATGTGTGTGTGTGTGTGTGTGCGCGCGCGCACGAGTGTGCGTGTGTGTGTGTGTGTGTGTGTGTGTGTGTGGTGTAGGCACAAGGATAACACTGCTAAAATTTATCTGGGCAGGTCACATAATTATGACAAAAGTTTAATTTGTACCTATTCCAGATCACTTATGTACAGAAGCCATCTGACTCAGGAAATAACTTAGCCCTACTAGTCCAGGGGGATTTATGGATCCTTTGCCTTTATATCTTTTAGTTGCATTAAGTACAACATACAGAACAACAACCCTCAAGAACTAATAATATTAAATGCAGTAATCAAAAGAAAAATGTAAATATAATTTAAGTTGGCGTTTTATGAAACAAAATCTATCAGCAGGAAGTCTTAAAAGTGCCTGATTTTGAAGCACTTCATGAGACAACTACATCAACTTTAGTTTTGTATGAAATACCTCCAATTTCTATTTTAACAAAGCTAGGGGTAAAAGATAATACTGTTATGTTTTTCTTCTTTTTGTTCCAAATTCTTATTATTGAAAGGATGTTAAGTTTTGGTTAGAGATTAAGGGAAGAAAGATATAATTGTTTTTCTGTTCTTTAAGTTCACTGATCTTCAAAATTAAATCCATGTATCCTAATTTAAGAATCCCTGTTTTAGCAGTCTGCAAGTCTCAAGGATTGAGAAGTGAAATAAATGGGTAAAAATTCATAAGGACTAATGCTGCAGACTCATATAGAAGTTTTCCTTGAACCTTTGCTCTTTTTCTAACATTTTCATATTGAATCTCTTTGTCAAGAACACAGGCTGTGGTCCACCTCCTGTGTGTATGTCTCTAGTTTCCAGGGCTTATGCTATCTACTGTCCATTAAAGTTCTTTATAGCAGTATACTTCTCCATCAAGGCACCATGGCATTGGTGCTGTTTTCCTTAACGAAGGCAACTAGACTACAAGGTCTTGGATTTTACAGAACATGTCCTCTTTTCTAATGTTGTATTTCTACCACAGAAAGTGCCACAGAGTGAGTGGAGGCTCCATTCACATTTGTGAAAAAAGAAGTGAATTGAAAAATAACAGCCACGACAAAATTCACTCATTTCTCTCATTTATAGCCAAAGATCTTGGCCAAGTATTAAAAAAAACACATGGACATGATGGCGATAGAAAATATGAATGAATGGTATAAATCTGTACATCATTGGGAACACAATTGGATGTTGAATTGTGACATTGCTGTGATACATATATTGCCTATTGGGTACACACCAACCAGATGCTTACCCAGGGCTTCTTCCACTATTTTCTTTGCAAATAAATAATTATCTACCCTGACAAGTGTGGCTACAGGGAGACCAATCGTTGCAAGGTTCTACCTCCTCTTAGCTGTGGGCTTAGGTATTAGTGATGATCAAGCTAGTCTGATGGTCACAGTTTTCTTTGACAGTGTTCCATTTAGGATTGGGCATGTGATACCATTATGGAGAGTAAAACGTCTGGGAAAGGCATATCCATGAGATATAACAATCCTCCCTTTAGATATGGTGACATGAGAGCCAATGTCAAGATATGGGGTGATAATGAGGACAGAAGGTACACTGAGAAGGACAGTGTGGGGAATGGGTCATTGTTGATGTCAAGAGACTGTGAGAAACAACTGCTAGACCTGTTTGACAACAGACGGCTTTCTTGCTCAAGCCAATTTGGCTTGGCTTTTTAATTTTATTTTTAAAAATTGAATTTTTTTTATGTCTGATGCTTGACGCCTCACCTTAACATGTAAAGGATACTTCTGCTCATTCCCAAGCATAGATGTGGCAGGAAACATTTTTCCCTTGAGATCCTGACGCTGGGCTGTAACAGAAGTTCACCATAGTATACAGAAATCCTTTTAGAGATCCAACATTCTAGCAGACTCATTTAGCGAATGGGTAGGCTGCCAGCCATTCAGGAAGCTCATCAAATGAACGCATTTAAATCTGGCTGATAGGCATAGAAGCATGAGTAGGTAGACTAACCTCCAAACACCTTTTTTTGAAACCCAAGTGTGCTTCTGGCAGGCACCCTCCTGCAGCATGCTATGTGTTACCATGTTATGAAACTGGCTTTGACATTTGGATGCCTACCACTCAGTGAGTGGTTAGTTATAAAATGCTATTGGTTCAACAGATTATACCTCTGGAATACAGCCTGGACTTCTGGGATCTTTTTAGTGGCTGGCTTATTTGTATTTCCAAGGCCATATTTTCAACAAGCCAACACAATCAAATTACATGCAGCTTTGAAGACATTCTACCTTCCAGTTTGACATTTTAATTAGGACTTTAAAGAGATAATAATCACTGCCCACAACTTCCCTAATGTTACCTAGAAATGGGTCAGCTAATTAGGATCCCAGAAAAACCACCACATACATTTCTTTTTAATTGTTTTTCCAAACTTCCATCACCACATCTCTTGGCTTCATCTCAGACCAAATCAAACAAACAGCAGGGAAGGGTTCAGTCTCTCCAGTCGTCAGAAAAGTCCAAGGGCAAAAATAAGGAGGCCAGTTTGTGTCTGGCATCTGAAAAATTTTGTTTCAGCCAGTCTCAGAACTTTTTCTTTCATTTCCAGATTGCTTGAAAAGGAAAGCGACCCCAGTTCATTGCATTAGAACAGGCTCAAGGAAAGCTATGAAGATCTTGTTCTCTGGGTTCCTTGGATTCCTGTATCTGTATTTCATTTTTCTGTTATTCTCCTAGGGTAGGGCTGTTGATGGGCTGTCCTACTAAGTAATTTTTGCCATGCTCTCTTTTAATACCTGCCTTCAATTCTTACTAAGTGGATTTTTACAAGGTGGAAGGAAAATCGAGTCCATCTATAATTGAGAAAACCAAGGGGCCCAGGATGTGATTGCAATTCAAGAAATGAATTTCATTCTCTCAGAGAGACTGCATGTAACAGGATGCTCCGGGCCTTACCAAGCCTCACCCTGTCCTGTTCTATAATAAGATAAACAAGAACAGAACCATGGCAAATGCCTGCATTGTTCTTCTAACGCTCTGATGTATTTTGACACATTCGAAAGGAAAGGTGGTTGCTGCTTCCCAGAAAGGGCTTAAAGACTAGAACAACATGCAACTCTGTCTTACAGCAGATCAGGCTCATTTTTGAACTGTTTGACATGTCCCTCAGCCTCCAGGTGGATGATCAACTGTGGCAACTATGTGACTTCCAGATAGCCAAGAACTACAAGCTTGGCCTACTTAATACTTCCGGGATGTAGGTGGTTAACTCGGAAGAGATCCTCAACTTGCAACTTTGGTGGTCACTTCCTTTTCAACATCCTGCTAATGTGTGTGCTTCTTCTGCTGCTTTCAGAGGCAGGTGCCTGAGGAAACAAATAAGATATTCAAGGACCCTTAGCTTGCATAAACTTTTGGAAGTCTCTGGCAGGAGCTCTTGCTATGTATTCACATGATCATATGCTTTTTTTTAAAGAGTTCGAAATATAAGACATTCTAACAATAATCAGTAATGACCTCTGTATTTTCATAGCCAGTTTTGTACTTCCACTTTCATAATATTTTTCTTCTAGAAGAACTCCCAAATTGCATCAGTGAGGCCAGAAATCCTGCTGTATCTCACTCTTTATGCAAGTACTTTATTTAGTGATGTAGGTTCTGAATTGGAAAAGTGTCTGGGTAGGCTCAAAGTAGTTGTGTGTGCAAAGATGCATCAGAGAAGCAGGCAGAAGTTGTGGGGGGAGCTTTTAAATTCCTGTATCTTTGTTTCTCTAAAATATTTTCAACTTCGAAATGTTTCTTCAGTCGTGGAAGTTGAAATAATTCAAGATGTGTAGCATTCAGGACATGAATGCACATAGTAAGCTATCAGAGATGCTTGCTCTAACAATAACCATCAATATGCTTATTTCCTCCATATTTTAAGTCTGGTGTATCTCCTTTTCTACCACTCTTCATCTAAAGGACTTCCCTGCTTGTCTTTCTTCCTGAGAACCGGCTCTATTACCTAGATGATCACTTGGGTTTTTTTTTCCTTCTATTAAAAAGATTTCTCATAATTTATAGCCTAATAAATTTCTTCATGATGGATGACCAGAAGCTGATGATCACTTAATACAGTCTCCTACAGTGACAGAGCAGAAGAGCATAGGCTCAGAGTGATGCTCCATCATCAGCTATCAAGGTGACAACTCTCACATCACTTTGTTTATCTGGGGAAAAAAAGAGATGATCGATGGTGCTGTCTTTGCAGGGACATTCTGAAGAATGTGTGTGGACAGCATAGGTCACAGTATCTAGACTTGACTATGTACTCACTCGGAGGATGGTCAGCATTATTTGATCAGGTTAACCTTGAGGGTGACATGTTAGTCCCTAGAGGAAGACATCTGTAAAAGGAACTGAGATGAGTTTTTGTTAACTAGTTAAAGATCCAGAACCATGATGACTTAAAAGCTGTGCCTTGCATCTGGTAGAATGGCCGTGTCTATGCTTCTGTGTCCTGTCGTGTGGACAGGAGAACAATGGGAAGATAAACTTTCTGTCCTGCTTAATGACTGTTTGATGTGAAGTCATAGGCTGTCTTTCTAGAGTGTCACCCCAGTTCTACTAAAATCCCTCCAAACTCCTGCCAATGGATGCTAGGGCCTACTACAGTTTCATAAACTTGTCAGTAGAAATTATGTATGTATTTGTTTAACTAATAAGGATTTGTATAAAAAAATTCCATAATGAATGCTAATGGCTAACGATTAATGAGAAAGAACCCCCAGGTAAATGTGCTCCTTGAACGCTTTTGGAATCTCATTCCAATCATATTTGCAGTTGGTGACTTGAGCCAACGACTCTACCTGAAAAACTTAAGAAAACTAGTTACAGTATTTCTATTATTTGCTCAAAGGAATGATTTATTACTATCGTTTTATTCTGTCTCTATGTGAAATAGATATTCTAATACATTCTTCATTTAGTGGAACTTGAAGCAATCTATAGTTTTGCATGTGCGAGGACAATGTGGGCATATACAAACAATGTGAACAGCTTGCTTCCCAGAAGTATTTGCAGCCCTTTGAACGTGTGAATGTACCATAGAAAAACATAAATGTTTGGACCATGAGCTTCTTATAAGGGAATCATATCAAGGAATGACTGAAACAGGGCAGACGTTTAATAGACGTTGGTCAAATGTCATTGCCTGCAAGTGAAAAGTTGATTCAGTAGGGACAGTCCAATTGTGGCTATGTCATTACCCCTAGAAAAACAAGAGAATTTGGGTTTTAGTTTAGTGAAATGGCAAACCATTTACCTCAATTTACATCAGAGAGGCAGAAACTTCTATAAGTTAGTAATAACAGTGTCAAACGGTATACAGGTCAAAATGAGGTCTGCTTGAAAACACCCCTTATGTTGTATCTCTTCAAGAATCAACAAATCCTAAGCAGAATTTATGGGATGACACTGGCAATGAGTTCTGTGCCAACGTCAAGACGAGGTTTCTGCTCAAACACCACAATGCTTACTTAAGGTTGTTCTCATTCAGCCTAACTTGGATTGCCCAGATAATCTTGTTATACAGGAGGCCTATTGTACTGTGTGTGTTGCTTGAGAGAGACAAGCATTGTTTGGAGGTTTGGAAACGTCTGTCTCTCAAAGGCTTCTACTGTACCAGGATCTGACACACATCAAGCATATGATGGAAAGGGTAAATACAGAAAGAGGCGAGGACCGGAAAGTCAGCTTCACACAATGGACCAGACCTGAATCACTACCACCCATGTGGCTCCAATCACCATTAAACTTTGTTTAGTTGGAAATAAAAAGACAGGATGGATCAAAAAGGGCCATGGTACTGAAACAAAGAAATGTGCCCCTCCCAGAAGACTGTGTGTGGCAACTGCAGTGTGATTTCCTTAACCTTGTGTGTTTGACCTCCACATGTCCACACCTAGCTGCTTGTCTACAGAAGACTGTGTGTGGCAACTGCAGTGTGATTTCCTTAACCTGTTGTGTTTGACCTCCACATTTCCACACCTAGCTGCTTGCCTACAAAGCCAAGGCAGCAATCGACAGTAATGCTGAGTACATGCCAACTTGAAAATGCTTGACTTGCTTAAATCGAAAGAAAATTTAGCCTCACACAGACTTTTGACTTTCTCGGAGCAGCCTTTGGGACTAATTCTTGTGTAAGGAAGTTTGGGCCATTGGTACAAGTTAGGTCATCTGGAATGTTTGACCTGGTGGTCTGTCCATCTTTGTTTTGAAATCTGCTGGATAACAAGCTACACTCCAGCTCAAACTGGCGATCTATAGAGTTGGGATGGCATGCCGAATTAAATAGTGTTTCCTTAAAAAGAGGCTTCTTGGTGGTAAGTAGAAGATGGCAGGGAAAGTTACAGAATTCAGGCATGTCAAAAGCATTATCGATGTTTTGCCAGCATGAGACCAGCCACGGCGACAGGTGGAAAATATTAAATTACTATTTTTGTACCTTTCTTCCTACTGCCCTCAAAAGTCCTGGCACAGATAGAGCTATAGACTGCCGCCCTCACTAAAAATAAATTCAAAAAAAAAAAACTTTCAAAGGAAAGAAGTAAGAAGTAAAAAGGAGAAAGAACGAAGGACAATTTCCCAAGGCATATTCAAGTCATCATCTAGATGTGTGTTGTGTTGGGCCTCGCTGAGCAAACATCAATTTTCAGTGAGATAATTTCTCTTTACTGAAAATAAAGTTGATGACTTTGAGACGAACACCATTGGTTGCCCCTTCTGAAAGTAGGAAAGGGATGAAGGTCACAAAATATTTAAAAATGATTTAGCCATAACAAAATGAGAAATTTTGCTAAAATCCAATCATTTCATAATTTGTATCTACCTTTATATCTATCTATCTATCTATCTATCTATCTATCTATCTATCTATCATCTATCTATCTCTATCATCTATCTATCTATCATCTATCTATCTATCTATCTATCTATCATCTATCTATCTATCTATCTATCTATCTATCTATCTATCTATCAATTATCTATCTATCTATCTATTTACCTATCTATGTCTCTATCTATCATCTATCTATCTATCTAATCTATCTATCTATCTATCTATCTATCTATACATCATTTATCTTTCTAGTCTATCAAAAATCATCTCCTGTTAAAAGAACTGCTTCTGAACTGTGGCTTGTACCAACTTCGGGAGTAGCTTTTTCTCTGGGAGGACTTTTTTCTTTTCCCCAGACATTCATTTACTTTCTCAGCTTGGGAAAACTGACCCAGCAAATAAACGTCACTTTTATAGGCAGATAGTGCCTTTGTGGCCCCTGATAAAGAAAGAAGAACCTTTCATTCACATAAAATCTTGTCTTGTTACAGTCCCAAAGTTAGGGGTTGCTCTCAATGTTGAAGGAGTTAAGGAGTGAGGGAATTATTTGTGATATTCAGCTTTAGCCTGGACGAACCACATTGGCTCTATGTTTTTAGTACACTGCATTTTACTTGCCTGAATCTTTAATCCTTTCAACATTCCCTTTGCCCAGTGACCTGTTAGAAATTTCCCTAGGTATTTACAGTAATTAGAAGGCTGGTATATCTTAAATTATTATGTGTTTCTTATCTGTATCTTCATGGCTTATCCTGAATTAGTCAGTGAATGATCGAGAGAGATGGCGTTTTCCAGTCTTGAGGAATATGTTTTATTAATTCCTTTTCAAATTCTTCTCACTCAGTGAGTGGCTCAGAAGACAAAAGCTCAGATTCAGGTGAAGTCATACCAAGTACTTGCCAGACCGCAAGAACACCAGCTGCCCAAGTTTAAGGCTGATTTTAGTCTCTTAAGAATTTGAGGATGAAAACACTGTCTGTGTTTGTCATGACTTTGTAGAAATTCTGTATATATCAGGAGGCCAAGGATCCTGTCTGTCACTCGCATGAAGAACCACTTACGTATGGGTCTTTTTATTGCCTCCCCCGTCTATATCTCTTTCCCATCCTTGTTCAGGCTGTTGGTAGTTTGCAGACCTGTCAGCATCAGTCTGGAAATGACCCTGGAGATAACCCGGTTCTGGCTTGGTCGTGCTACTCAGGGGAAGAGGCTTCGCTGTGATTTGCTTTTCTCTGTCTTGTGCTTGAGTGTGTTCATGCCCCAACTCACTTCTTCTCTTAAAAAATAAATGTGCATTCGAGTCCCTGGAAAGCTTGTCAGACCATGCCTGGTGAGTTCTCTGAACAGTTTATAATTCGGTAGGTCTAGCATGAGGCTTGAGAATGTTTGCTTTTCTGAGTTGCTCCCGGGTGTGGCTGACACTGATGTCTTTCTTTAAGCAGCCACCGAAGCCCACGCTCAACAGCATACCACATTTCTTTTATTCACAGACCATTTCCTTCCAGCCTGTTTGTCCTCATTGGCAAACATTTCCCACTCATTTTATTGAGACTCTAAAAATGCTAAACAAGCGAAGGATCTACCATTTTATAAAAGCATTCAGATACAGTTTCTTCTTCAAAATATTCACCTATGCATTGAATAGATGTAACTTTACTTTTTTAATTTATTTGTTCATTTATTTAATTAATTTAGTGTGTGGGGCTATGCGAGTGTTGTCTATGAGCATATACACATATACACTTGGGTGCCCAAATCGAAGCCAGAGGAGGATGCTGGATGTCTTCCTCCATCAGGATCCACTTTTTTTTTTAATAGACAGACTCTCTCACTACACCTGAAACTCACTCTTTTGGAAAGGTTGGTTAACCAGCAAATTCCTGGGAGCTGCCAGTCTTCACAACCCCAAACCTGGAGTTGCAAACACATACAGTAATAATGCCTGGCTTTTTTTGTGGGTGCTGAGAATTTGAACTGGGGTCCTCTTGCTTTCAGAGTCATTGCTTTCATTCACCAAACTATCTCACCAGTTCTGCATCAATATAACCTAAGGATGTTTCAATATCTAGAACTATTAAAACCAAATATTAAATCATGCACACTAAACCAAGATCAAGCTTATGGTTGCTGTAGAATCCTATTCTGGGGTGTGCATTTATTTCTTTACTATAGGGACTTCTTAGCACCAATTTAATAATTTGTTTATCATTTCAACCTCTAGGAATCAGTACAGGGGTCCTGAATCATTGTTAGACAGAAGTTTTTCTATAGCCATATACTGATGTATTGATTGTTTTCCAAGTACTTTTGGACCAGTTTTGCCCCGGCCATTTAGAATCTTAAAGTATATCCTTAAGTTGCCTATTACCAGTGGCTAAGAGATAAATGTAATCCACCCTACATATAAAAGTAAAATCCAAACAAGCAATTTGTCCTGTTGTGTTCCACCAAGGATGAGCAGCAGAGCAGCTTTAGACCTAGGGCCCAGGATACACTCCAGCATTCTAAAAATCCCGACTGTGTCCCCACCTGCAGGTAAACTTTGCATATGACCCGAGAGACAATACAACTATAAATGACCAAGGGTCTGTGCGAAGGAGTCCTGTTTGCAGGGGCAAGCCTCAGCTCCTTGTGTTTTCTTCCATCTCTTCTGCAGAGTCCATCAACTACTTGGGTTATCAGCTACACCATTTAGCAGCAAGCACCAGTACTTGTGATTCCTAAGAACAGAGAACATGTATAAAGAATAGTCATGTGCCAGTTTAAAAGGACAGAGTTGTCGACAAAGGTAGGTTTCTTTGGCGGGGATTAGATCTTTGTAGTTGTACACAGTTTTATATGTAACCACATAGCATTCTTTACTACCATGCCCCAGCACTGGTCATACTGATGTTCCATTTTTTTTTTAGCATCTTTAACTGGAGAATTTATTTCTGCATCTTCCTCTGAGTCTCCTATTTCTCTGTCTTCCTTCATAACCTCTGTTTCGCTCACCTCTGTGAGCTTCTTCGCTTTGCCTGGAAGCTTATGCTTTAATTTAGATGATTATTTTGTTTGTTTGTGAATTGGTTCCCTGACTGTAATATATGGTATTTTTAGGTGGGCTTTTTTAGAGGGGGAGAACTAACAATGTTGCAACCTTAGCTCTAGGACACAGAGTAAAACTAGCTCTGCCTGCTGACACTTTGAGGGAGGGGGGAGTAAGTGTCTGTCCTACAGAGTTGGTGACATTTTTACCAACTGCACTGTCACAGTCAACAATGGTAGACATTTGATGGATGAATGGGTCACTATCTCACTTCTTCACTGAAATTAAACCACTGTGAAGAGGATGGCTACTTGTTTTGCTCATAGCTGAACCCCTGATGCCTGTCAGAGTATCTAGAGCACAGCATCTGGACAGCAATAATTACAAAGAAGGAAATAACATATATGTACTTTTCTAGTATACTTGTTACACTTGTTAAGTCACAGAAAGTTCTTAGCTAGTTTTAACAAAAAAAAAGTCATGATCTATTGCTTTAAACATAATTTTGTAGAAAAACTCAGGGTTTTGAAGTGAGTTCATTTTTGTTTCTTGTTGGTTTATTTTGAAGTATCAAAAATGTAGTACTTTTTGGGAAGAGATAAATAATGCATCAAACAACAAGGATAGTATCGACTATTGTGAATTAGAAAAGTCTACCTCCTGCTAGAATATATAGATTGCTAAAGCTTTATACTAAACTTTTCCAAATTTGGGAAATACGGTTTATATCGGTGTTTTAGGGTGGCCTTAGCAAAATAGCACAGATTGGGTGGTTTGGATAATAGAGATATGCTGTCTCACTGTTCTGGTGCTTAGCTACTGAGGTAAAGTCACAGACAGAACTGGTTCTGTCAGAACACCATGAAATAGTGTCTGTCCCATGCCTCTTTCCTGGAATCTGATGATGTTCTACAATCTCTGGTCTTCTCTCAGTGTGTCTGTGTCCTCCCCTAAGAGCACTGATCATACGAGTATGATACCAATCTATTCAACGTCGTCTTATATTTGAATTAATTAATCTATAATAACTGTAAGCAAGGATACTTCCTGAATTGCTATGTGTTCAGACTTTAATGTATATATTTTGAGCATACACAGTCTAATTCATAGCATGGTCTCAAAGAAATGATGTGTCTTACCCCACTGGCACGGCCTTGTATTCCTTGGCATGATCCTTTAGTGGCAAGCTTTTGACCTTTCACTGATAGAAGTATCAGGGGCAGGGAAATTTGGACTTGGCAATTATTTCTGATTTCCCTGAAGTTGAACCTATTTCTGAGAGTTGGACAGCTGTTGGATAGCCAACTATCACCCTGTTGTTATCTCCAGTGACATGCAGCGACACAGCATTCAGCAGGGAGTGTTTGGGACAGTGCGAGGAAACTTTTGATGTCTTTGAAAACTGCCAACACTCCCATTTCTCATGGGCATCTGTGTGGTAATCCCCTCAGCATCTCCTGTCAATGAAGAAGGCAAGAAAAGCTTCTAGAATGGTATCTGATTTTGGCTTCTTGACCAGACCACTAACATTAGTGGATGAACACAAATCTGCTCAGAGTACAGATTCCTGCAAAGACAGACCCAAGATGATGAAATATACTGGAACTATCTAGCACAAATACTTTACCACAGAGGAGGAAGGGAGTGTTAGATGCTTGGCTGAACATTTATGAAAAAGACCAATATTTAATCTATTCCCTGGCTTGATATCAAGAGGGCATGTTACATCTTCTGCTTGTGGCTTCCAGGTGCTTAAAAAAGCAACTGGCTGAGATACAAGGTCTTCCCAAATTGGAAAACTCAGTCATAGCGAGTCAGCTGTCCCTTTGGATGTGGCCCTTACTCGAGGTCCATCCATCAGCAGCACGGTCATTGTCCTTGTGTGGGCATCAGTGAGCGGTAGCTGAGAAGTGTTGCAGCAAACTGGGCAGCAGGGCACATATTTTGTTCCATGGTGAGTGAATAGCCAAAGTCAGACTTGAATGGGGCCCATCTGCTAGAAGGTGCCAGAGTGCCTTGAATGAAAACTCTCATCTGGTGAAGGAAATGAGCCAAGGGGACCAGGTACAGAAGGAAATGGGGGAAAAAAGACAAGGGCTGAGGGTCTGTAGGCAACAGATTGAGAAGGGATGCTGAAAATTGGTCCTGTCTGTGGTCTGGATTTCAGAAGAACCCAAATGAGTTCTCCCAACATTGTGAAAACTCATTTCTAAGGCAGCTTGGGGGTAAATTTCTGTGATCTTGACACTTCAAGATAATTTAGAGTCTTGATCTCTAAATACTCATGTAGTTGGAACAGTCTCTATGATGCTAATTCTTCATTTATGAACTTTCATCTTATTATTTTGTATCCATTTTTATGTAATACTTTATGTTTTCCTTTACTTTGATGGCTTTAGGTGCTCTTTGGCATAAAACATAGCTTAGAACTCTAAAATTATGCAAAAAAGCAAGTGAAATGTCTTTAAGAAATTGTGGTTTTTTTTGTAATGCTTCTAAAGCTGTATGTCATCCAAAGATAAAACTCGATGGCATAAAACAAATCTGTGTTTCCTCTCCCCAAACAACCTAACCGCAACACCAGGCATGTGTTTTAATATGAAGCTGTTGCACATGAGGGGTACAGCTCTTCAAACTGTAACTCTGAGGATTACTAGATACAGATAAGAATGTGAAGAGAAACAAGGCCTCTGGGGGATGGACATCAAGTTGCACAAGTTGTACACTGTGTGTTCAGATTTCTCCATGCTGCATCTTGAGGTAGAATTAGATGCCCCTCAAATTCATATGTTCATATTTTAGTCCTGGTGCTGATGGTATCGGGATGAGGTGATCAAGACCTCTATGAATGGGATTGCTGCCAACACAAGAGCAACCCAGGTAGTTAGTCCGTCCTTCTCCCTGGTGAGGGTGCAGTGAGAATGGACACGCTCTGGGTCAGGAGCCAGGGCCTCTTCACACATGATGTCCATCTGTGCCTTGATCTTGGACTTTCTATTCTCCTGATTTGTGAGAAGTAAACTTAAATTTTTTTTTGTTTATTTTTGGGATTGGACTTCAATTGTGTTTCACTCTTCTCTTTCCTCTTTCCAAATCCTCCCTTATACCCCTTCCTGCTCTCCTTCAAATTCATGCCATCTTTATATGTTAATTGTTATTGTATGTGTACAGGTATTTGTTTGTACATATATATATTATAATATATATTTCTAACTATAATCTGTCGAATCCATATAATGTTACTTGTATGTATATTTTCAAGGTTGAGTGTTTGCTTGCTTTTTGTAAGCCTCCACTCTGAACAGACTAAGGTACACTTTCTAAAATGACGCTAGCATTTGGGTATAATCAGGCAGTTGGGGATAGTGTTGGATAGTGGTTAAGGGACAGGTTGTTTGGAAAAGGTCACTTTAACACTCAGCTGTGTACATGACGAGTTATGCAACTTCTCCAAATTCAGTTTCCTTCCCTGAAACCAGGTAGTATCAATACACACTTCGATTTTCCTTGACATGTGGGGATTAAATGACATGATTCCTGCAAGGTGCTTAGTAGAGATGCCTATGGTAAATTCTAAATAGATGTTAGGCAGTGTTGTTATATTGTTTTGGTGTCTTTCCTGGAGAAGCTGACTGATATGGAAATAGATTTAGAGGTTAATGACATCCATGATTTTTCAACACTTCTATCCTTAATTTATGAGTTATCACCAAATGCTCCAACGATGCCAGCAACTCAAATCCCCATATAGATCCAGATCTGATGAGGAGGAAAACATCCCAATGTGATTCTTGGGTGTGGCGGCCCTCTGCTGTCTCAGGAGCACTCGGTTCATTACAAGCCTGAACAAAGTGATTCTTGCTCGGGGCAGAAAACACTAAGCAAGGAAATGTCTGTTTGCTAAGAATACAATTCAGACTTGTTTTTCGAGCTGTTCCATAATCCGAGCTTCTCAGCTGCAGCAGCAGCAGCATCGGGGAGAGTGACAGAGCAGAGCATGGCACCCAGATCTTGTGAGGAAACACACACAAGGAAGGGCAGGAAGTGTGCAACCTCAGTCTGCATAAATAGAAACCTGGTTGGAAGAGGGCTTAGGAAAAACATGGACACAACCATCCAGGAATGTCAGCAGCGTTCCCCACGATATGTGTATACTAGTGTAATCTGAAAGCCGTCGAACTCAGTAACTGGCCTCCTTCCTTGACCATCTCCAGCACTAGGCACTCCATGCCTTTTTATGATTCCCACCCAGTCTCTTTAGGGACCAGATGGACTTGCTTTGAGAGAGCTAAGAGTATGGAAAGAAAATGAGGCCTTCCTCTATTCTAACCGGAGTTTGGGTCCTGGTGGTTTTGGACTTCCGGTATAATGGAAAAACAATCTATAAAGAGACATCATAATGCCATCAACTTGATGGCCTTGTGAAAGAATACATATGTCTCATATATACTGAAATTTGCATATAATTAAATCTTAGGAACTGAGTTTACCTGTATGGTCATCGAGTAGGCTGTCTATTTTTTAGTCTTCGTTCTGATATTCTAACCTATAGCAATTTACTTTATTTCCTTTAAAAAGCTCTATGCATGCATGTTTAAGGTATATGTGCATATGTATATGCATGTTTTTATATGTATAGGTACATGTGCATATGATTGTGTGTGTGCGCACATACGCACACATGTAGAGGTCAGAGGACAACTTATGGGAGTTGGCTCTTTTTCATCATGTGGGTCCCAGGGATTTAACTCAGGTTGTCTGGCCTAGAGACAGGTGCCTTTATCCATGAAGCCATCTCACCAGTCCTCAAGCACCGTTTTTGAGGACGGATCTAAGGGAATGCAAGAAAGTGGGTTAGTCTCCTTGGAGTCACCTGCGCCGAAATTGTTCACGCTCCTCCTAGGATTAAGATGGGTTGATAATAACTTCATTTTCAGAAACAGACCGAGGAGTCAGACACCGAATGGGCCCCAGGGAAAGGTAAGTCACTCATTTCAGTAGGGTAGAAAGAACAGGATGTATCTCTGCAAAGTGGCAGCCTGGGATGCGGGGATGAGACCCTGTAGCCCGGCAACATGGCTGACAACGCAAGTGGCTGTGACGTGGAGAGCTTGCACAGCTAGAAGGTTCTCTCTTTTATGCTGTGTGAAACCCGGTTAGGAAACGTTCAGTCTGTGGCCTCTGAATCCATAGTTTGTTCTTTGCAGGCTTTTGGCAAGAGTGGCATTCTCTGGTCACACCCATTTTATTCTATATTTATTTTGCCTAATGAGATAATCACCCCCTCGGGCTTCACTGGTTGAAATCTGTAAATCTCCTAAAAGTGTAATTACCTATTCATAATCCTTCTTTCCAACATTGCGCAAATCTCATTAGTACATATCTTTTTATATTATTCATGTTATGGAAAAAATTGCCTTTTTGCTGTTGAAAGAACAATGGTCAGAAAGCGACCCAGGTGTTCTGTTTCTGCAACTCGAGCTGTTGGGTTCAGATGAAGGAATATGCTGGGAAGCGAAAGGGATCCCCTCTGCAGCTAGTTCTACTCAGTCTCTCACTCTGTGTAGGTCTAGAGGCACTGGTGGGAGGCTGGAACACTGTGAGGATGTCATGCTGTTGTGATTCTTGTCCAGGAATGGTTTCTAGAAAGGCGTGGCCTCAAATGTGTCCCACCCTAGGACTGACAGCCCTACAGCAGACTTGTGATACAGAAAACCATGTGCTTTTTTGCTCGTCATCTGTCTTCAGAGAACAATAACTGCGCATGATTTATGTGTGTATACAGTGACGACTGGGAGTAGAGATGAGAGCCTTCAAGGTAGAGATGGTATGAACATTGATGGTGTTTTCCTAAAAGTCCTTAAATTTAGTCAGTTGACTGTTGATACATGGTATGACTTCACAGCATGGGAAAATGGTTTTATAATTTTTTAAAAATTACTCTTTTTTTTTGGTTGGGAAAGAGGTACTAGTAATACCAAATAAAAATGTTTGAAATAGTAGCATTTAGGCTGTTGAGATAACTCAGTGGGTTGAATGCTGGCTAATAAAACTTATGACCTGCATTCGATTTTTTGGATACACGTGGTGGAAGGAGAGCAGCAAATCCTGTTAATTGATCTCTCATTTCGGTGTGCACCATGGCACATGCACACACACACACACACACACACACACACACACACACACACACACACACACACCTCTATGTACCCCAAATACATAAAGTGTAATCATTAAAAGAAAATGGTATCATCTATCTCCTGTGTGGGATGAACAGAGATGTTCACTATTCCCTCTGTGTGTGCCAATGTGCACATGTTGGACCCTATACTGTTTCCTGCCTCCAATTTAAGGTGTTGTGATTGGGTAGCCTTGGAGAAGCAGAGTATAACAGTAAGAGTTCTACTGTCACTGCCACAATCAGTTGATGCTAAGAAGTGGACACTTCTTCAGGTCTCATGATGGAAAGCTGTACTATATAATTTTTGATGTACACTTTACCTCCCCAAACCTGCATCAATCCATAGCCTTGACCTTGAGAGGACTCTTTTGATCAGTGCCCGTTTGAGCCAGTAGTCAAAAGAGTGGCGAGACAAGAGAGTGGGAGAAAGAAACTTAAGCATGAGGCATGGAAATGAGGTTGGGATATGGAGTCCCTGCCCTCTGTGTGTCTACCTCTTCTTTCCAGCAAGTGACTAACACCAGAGAAGCTGCCTCTATCTCTCCTACCTCTAAACCTTTAACTTATCCCAATGCCTCCAAAGAAACAGACAAAAGTTTCTTTAATTCTCCCTCTGCTCTTAACACCGTGTTTCATCAAGAGAACCCAATATATTCGGGCTAACTCTAATCCTGCATTTTAAATTCATGCCATGCCTTAATATGGTAGATGTACAGATAAAATTACCATTTCACAAAACTTGAAACTCTAAAACCTCAGAATGATAAAAGCCAGAGGTCTACATGCAAACTGAAAATGTTGATTTTTTTTATTTGAACACTCAAGCTTCTCATCCTAATTTGTTTACACCCAGCCTCCATTTAGTCCCACATAAGTAGTATATAAGAAAAATCATAGGTGACCTTCAGTAGTCTCCTCAAATGCTTGATCTTGAAGTATCTTACAGAGATTCAGTATGTGCAATCAAGCTGGTGGAGTGTGCTGATGTCTGCAGGAGGCAGGCAATGACAACATGGTTGTCTTGTCCGTGCTTCTTAATATCTCTGCAGCCCATTGTCTATGTGTGCGGTCTGTCTATTGTAAAGGTCCTTTTGGAAACTCCTGTGAAATCTGCCGACTATGTGTGATGGAATATACACACTCAGGAATCATTTGTGCACCATTGTCTCTCCCATCAGTGTGGGCACAGTTGGGTCTCATTAGTCCTCGTATCAGACATACTGGGCTCTTGCAGTGAACTCTATCTGGCGTCATGGGTAATCTCATTTAGGAATTTGATTGGCTCTGAAATCAACCAAGAGGCCTCTGGACAGGCCTGCAAAGGTATTTTCTGGAAGGAATAGCAGAAAGAGGGAGACCATCTGCAAGAGCGAGGGGCACCTTCCAGAGGTGGGCAGCTGGAAAGAGGTCTGAAGGAAAAGCTGACACTTTTGCCTTCTTGCCTTTGCATCTTAATTTCCACCCCCTCTGATGTTAGTGCTGCCATACTTCCCTGACATCAAAATTCAGCTTCTTTGACTTTCAAATGTGAACAGAAGAGCAATGTCCTCTTGTTACTCCTCCAGGCATTTAGTACCAGGTTGAACTACAGAGGTATCTAGCCTCATGGACTGAGCAGCGACTGGGTTTTCGGCATCACCAGTATGAAAACAGTGACTGTTGGGCTAATCAGACTATGTCATGCCAACCAGTTCAATAAATAAATTCTCTTTAACACATGCACACAACACACACACACACACACACACACACACACACACACACACACACACACAGAGAGAGAGAGAGAGAGAGAGAGAGAGAGAGAGAGAGAGAGAGAGAGAGAGAGAGAGAAACATTTATTATATTATTCTATCAGTTCTAGAATACCCTGCTAGAACCATCTTGTGATTTGGGGGGAGGGCATTGGTTGTATCTGACCCTGCATCCTGCAGAAACTCTAGAGAGAGCCAGGTCCAGTGCCCAGAGTGGTTCTCTTGCAATATCTTTCACTTAAGCCAACAGGGACAGTGGTGATGAAAATGCAGAGAGCTCAAGCTAATTCTTATAAAGAACTTCTCTTTAACCTCAGCTTTTTATTTTCCTCCTTGAGGAAGCTGCTAGGCAAATTCACAAAGCCACTTTTCTCTATTTCCTCGAGCACTGCACAGCAGATCTGACCCCTTGATCTGTGTATATATGTCATCATCTACACTGAGCTTCTGCAGCCTCCTTAAGGATCGAGCTTTGTGATTCTGCTCATTCATTCCCCTTAAAATTCCTAGCACAGTGTCCTAGAGTAGGTGCACAACATATGTGTGACAGCTGAGTGAGTGAACAGGGCAGACCTTGCCATCACCCGCCTGCCCTGGAGAAGGGGGATGCCTAGCTCCTGTTAAGCTGTGCACACATTCAAGTCATCTCCCTGCGTTCCACTTCTCATGTAAGTACTGTTATTAAACTTGTAAATACTCCACAGAAGGCTGGTTTTTTGGCAGCGAATGAACTCTTTTTGTCTCCTGTCCCGTGAATATCCTAACTACTTTGTCACTTTGATCTAGGGGACATTTCATCTTCACAAATGCAAAGGAGTTGGCAGCTGCACAAATGTGTTCTATTTCCTATTGCTGTAAAAAAAAAAAACCATTGCTCTCGAGCCTTTGCCCGCCCCCTTTCATGGTAATGTGTAAGCCACTAAATTGCAGTTACTGGCTGTGGCCATAGCCATAAAAAAAAATTCGTGAATGCCATGTAGATTTGAGGGTTGCTCCACTAAAAAGTCCACAATGGCTTTACTGTAACTGGGCTAACTAGAACTTGGCAGCAGCTATCCCAGGAGGGTGATACCAAGTCCCCTCCCCCTTTCAGGATGCTGGCCTGATCTTCTTGTATTTGTGCAACTGGCCTATCCAGAGACCCAGAGCAGCTGGGAGGAGTGCCCCGGTGAGGACAACTGTCTCTGGGTTAGGTTGCCCTTTTCCAGCTCTCTTTTCACAGGGCTTCTCTTCCTGCAGTGTGAAATGAAGTAGGTTACAGGATAGCTTGTTTTCTTTTGCTACTTGAAATACAGCATTTGGGGTCATGCTCTGAATAATTTGTGCTTGTTAGAAATGACTGTCGTCCTCTCTAAGTGGTAACAAAGTGCTACATTTAAATTAAATTCAGCCAAGCAAGAGCCTCCTGACAAAATCAATAGGTCCAGGCATTTCGAGAGATATGTGGATTTAAAAAAAATCGGTAATATTTCAGGACATAAATCAGCAAAGATATCTCTCAGGATGAGAAAGAAAGTAGTCATTGTTTATAGGGCTTTGAAAGCATTTAGTAACATTTGGAGTCGAAGTGAAAAGATAAGAAAATATTAGATATGATTATCTTCATATTTATATTTGGCAAAGATTACTCTTTTAAAGTCTCCTAGAGTAAAGTCTCTTAGTGCTAAGTTTTTGAAAGATAGCTTCATTGATTCATTAAATCAGTAAGCCTTCAGATGAAAGCCATGTCAAATACATCTTGAAAAGATAATTTGCATAAATGAATTCCTACACACACATGCTATTGTCTCGTTCGTAAATGTGACATGAAACAATGAGTGATCAATGAGATGGTGGCCTCATGTGCCAAGCAGAATATTTCTGTCAATATAAAGTAATGTATCTGTTTAATAATAGTCCTCAGGGTGCTGAGATGGAATCCTGCTTCAGAGTCTACTTTTTATAGAGATGCACAAATGTCACCGTATTTTGCAATTCAAGATTCAAACCATCCATTTGGTCTTGATATATGAATATCCCATGCCAGTAAACTTTGCTAAAATCACAGAAGAAAAGTTCCATCATTTACCTTAGTAATTTTCCTGGAAGTTACTCTGTTGCACTTAATGTAAGAAATATCACTCCAATAGATCCAGCAAACATGTTAATTATTAGTATATACTGAAACTTAAGCTCCCAATAGTCATTTATCATATGTATGTATGTATGTATGTATGTACGTATGTGTGTATGTATGTGTGTTCAGTAATACCATTGTTGTAGACATGCAAACTTCCTTGCTATAGTTTCTACATTCAAGATATGTAAAAGATTTTATGTTCAACCCGTGTGGTTACACGAGCAAAGTTATTCTTTATGAATTAGATATTACCTAAAGCAGGGTGCCACTTTCTTATGGTTCCTATTCATATTTGTAGAAGTCCTTGTGCATGCATATCATATAAGTACTGTAGACACCCCTGAGCTATTTGTTTAATGGCCATAAAAAAATCTTAATTTCTATTCATCCATCCCATGCCCTCTTAATTCTTTTCTCGTGCCTGCTGTATTCTCTTTACCTTACAATCTTCAGGTAGCTTGACTCTGAGGAACCTTGCTTTAAATTGAGGGTGGCATCTATAAGAATTTTTGTGTTAGTTCTTGTAGCTTAAGAGTTTGTGTCAGAATGGGCCATTTTCATGATAGATGATATATCCAGCTATCATTTCATCTCTGTTCCAAAATCAACTCCTCTCTTCTTGACAGAGCCAATCTTCTCCCAATACCAGCTCTACCTCTGTGGCTCCTTTCTGTGTATGCTTGTATATCTACTATGAATACTTTGTTTTTACATTTTTTATTGATGTATACATTTTCTCTGCTTCCCTCCTTTCCTCTCCCCTCCCCTTCAAACCTCTCTCATGGTCCCCATGCTCCCAATTTACTCAGAAGATCTCATCTTTTTCTACTTCCCATGTAGATTAAATCCATGTATGTCTCTCTTAGGATCCTCATTGTTGCCTAGGTTTTTTTGTACTATGAATACTTCTTAAACATGAGTATTGTTACAGTCAGCAAGGTCATTCTTTCGAACTCCATCACTCCAATGTAACCTTTCTCAGTCCATTCCTACAAATCTGATTGGTCTAATAGGTCTAGGTTGACTCTTTAGAACTTTATCCGTGAAATTATGAGCTATTTACATCTGATACATTACGAATTTATCCATTTAAAATGGCTTCTATCTGCTTTTTTGGTGACAATGCAACATTTATCTCTTGACTGTAGGTCAGGAGAAACTTGTTGCTGTTTCAGCAATGCAGTGAAGTCAGGGAGAGGGAATTGAAGTAAAAGCTTTCATTTGCTGACATACTTTGCATTTTGGAATCCTTCCCATCTTACCATTGTTTTTTTTTCTTATCACTAAAAAGAGAAATGTACAGTGGGATGGGGCTGATTGCCTCACTTCAGAGTTCTAGAGAGATGATGGGCCTATTGACTGTTCTTGTTTCAGACCAGACTGACTAGATGACAGGGCCTGTGTGTTTGTGGCTTGGTGCCAATAATCCTGAGCTCTGACCTCATAACACCCATCTCTTTTCCATGAGGCCACTACTTTTGTTCTTAGGGACCCAAACTTAAAGATAACTTCTCTTCTATATAACATAAAAATGTATCAATTACATTATATTTTGCATGCTTAGATGGTTAAATTTAATCCAATGAAATAAAATATTACTATCCCTTCTATATCCCAATATAAAAAGTAGAGATTTAATTGCTATTTATAGTCATAATGTTAAATTTTTAAGACAGACTATAAAAACTTGGAAAAGGCAAGTGAGCCATTAATAGATTTTTTCTGGATTCTCAAGTTTGAATGATTATCTCATTCTAGTTTCTGTCTGTGCTTGTAGGTTTGGGCTCTGTCTGAGAAGAACAGTCTGAGCTCAAGAAATACAGCCTAATAGCCACCGCTAGTCTAGATATCAGGCAAATGGACTGAGCTCAAAAGTCTAAACTGTTAGACCTGCCCATTTGGGTGGGTGGATGGAAAGGTGGGAAGTGTGTGGGTGTATTTTGTGGCTGCTGAAATATGTGGGAAATATGTACAGCCTAACAAGGGGCTTTCCTATTTGTCAAACATACTGGCAATTCAGCTGTCAGTAAGTGTGAAAGTCCTTTGAGGCAGAGTCTTGCTGGCAGCTGTATGGTACCTTCTGAATTATAAGCTTTACCAAGGTTCTAGATAATGAAAGATTTAAATGATTTGAATGATGGAGAGTCATAATACTTAAAATACTGTTTGACGGGGATGAGAACAGAATTGTTGTCACACAAAGATAAGTTAGTCACCAAGTGTGTGAGTCAGCTTTCTGTTGCTGTAACAAAATACTTGAGATGTCAACTACCAAAAAAGAAGTTTACAGACAGGAGGACCAATGGAACCAAATCGAAGACCCAGATATTAATCCACACACCTACAAACACCTGATTTTTGACACAGAAGCAAAAAATATGAAATGGAAAAAAGAAAGCATATTCAACAAATGGTGCTGGCATAACTGGATATCAACATGTAGAAGAATGAAAATAAGTCCATGTCTAACCCCATACACAAAACTCAAGTCCAAATGGATCAGAGACCTCAACATAAAGCCAGCCACACTGAACCTTATAGAAGAGAAAATGGGAAGTACACTTGAACTCATTGGCACAGGAGATCATTTCCTAAATATAACCCCTGTAGCACAGACACTGAGAGCAACAATTAATAAAGGGACCTCCTGAAACTGAATGGCTTCTGTAAAGCAAAGGACATGGTCAACAAAACAAAATGGTAGCCTACAGAATGGGAAAAGATCTTTACTAACCTCACATCACACAGAGGTCTGATCTCCAAAATATACAAAGAGCTCAAGAAATTGGTCACCAAAAGAACAAATAATCCAATAAAAAATGGGGTACAGACCTAAACAGAGAACTCTCAACAGAGGAATCTAAAATGACAGAAAGACACTTAAGGAAATGCTCAATATCCGTAGCCATCAGAGAAATGCAAATCAAAACAAGTCTGGGATTCTATTTATACCAGTAAGAATGGCCAAGATAAAACATTGATGACAGCTTATGCTGGAGAGGATATGGGGGTAAAGGGAACACTCCTGCATTGCTGGTAAAAGTGCAAGCTAGTATAGCCCTTTTGGATATCAGTATGACAATTTCTCAGATAATTAGGAAACAACCCTCTTCAAGACCCAGCAATACCACTTTTGGGTTTATATCCAAAGGATACTCAATTGTACCACAAAGACATGTACTCAATTATGTTCATAGCCAGAACCTGAAAAAAACCTAAATGCCTCTCGACCAAAGAATGGGTAAGGAAAATGTGGTAAGGACAATGTGGTACATGTACACAATGGAGTACTACACAGCAGAAAAAAGGACATCTTAAAATTTGCAGACAAATGGATGGATCTAGAAAACATTATATTGAGTGAGGTAACTCATACCCAGAGAGACAAATACCATATTGTACTTACTCATAAGTGGCTTTTAGACACAAAACAAAGAAACTAGCCTACAATTCACAATCCCAGAGAACCTAGACAATAATTCGGACCCTAAGTGAGACATACATGGATTTAATGTGCATGGGAAGTAGAAAAAGACAAGATTTCCTGAGCAAATTTGGAGCATGGGAACCATGGGAGAGAGTAGAAGTGGAGGGGAGAGGCAGGAAGGGGAGTAGAGAATAATGTATAGTTCAATAAAATCAATAAAATATAAAATAAAAAAGAAAGAAGTTTTAGTTAATGGGTGGTTGGTCCTGTTGTTTTGGACCTATGGTAAGGCAGCACATCACTGCTACATGCTTCTCACAACACATTGGGAGTATGGGGTGAGTAAAAAGAGAGGAAGGGATGGGGTCTCATCTGTGAGAACAGGCATCCTTGTTGTTGCTGTTCATTAGTATCTTCACGCAATACAAACATGCTCATCATTAGGCAGGTACCCAGGAAATATTGTTGAAGGACTGAATGCAAGTCAAGGTATCCAGAGGAGCACCAACTAGAAGTAGGGGAAGAAGTTGAGGAATTTAACCCATTTAAGATTTTAGCGACTCAGGCCTACAGCCTACAATTCACAATCCCAGAGAACCTAGACAACAATGAGGACCCTAAGAGAGACATACATGGATC
Source organism: Microtus pennsylvanicus (assembly GCF_037038515.1). Taxonomy (NCBI): domain Eukaryota; kingdom Metazoa; phylum Chordata; class Mammalia; order Rodentia; family Cricetidae; genus Microtus; species Microtus pennsylvanicus. The sequence continues at coordinate 25,972,598 of NC_134592.1, forward strand.
TAAACTACATGGGAAGTAGAAAAAGACAAGATCTCCTGAGTAAATTGGGGACCATGGGAGAGGTAGAAGGGGAGAGGCGAGGAAAAGAAGGGAGCAGAGAAAATTGTATAGCTCAATAAATTCAATAAAAAAAATTAAAAAATTTAGTGACTCAAACATCCTAGATATAAGATGCATGTGTCGTAACTATTTTACAGTACTGTACGGCATAGGCATATGTGCAAAAGTAGGTACTTTGTATATTCAAAATTCACCAATTATGACTATGGGATTTGGTATTCCAAAAAGATAATGTTATAAGGGATCTTATAAAGTTCACAGAATCACATAGAAGATTTATGACAAGAGGATTATTACAAGTCCATGGATAGCCTGAGCCACACAGTGTAATGCTGTCTCAAAAAAGCAGAGAAGATGTATAACATATTAAATGCTAATGATAACACAAAACTTAGAATTCAAGAATGTGCTGGTTTTATGCACATTTAGCCCTGAGCACAAATTATTATAGGCAAAAATATCAACCTAAACCTTTACAGGATTTATATATTTTTTCCTGTATTGCTGTGAAAAGGGGGGAAGGAAGTAAAATGTATCGAGTCAAAGGAGACACTACTGACTTACTATTTGTGTGGAGTATCCACAGATCAACGAAGAGAAAAACAATTCCAATTTTTGTACTCTCCTTTGATTTGGAAATTATTTCTCTGTGTTTTGTTTCTCATTCTACACATTTGTGAAAAATCAATGCCGTAAAGATTCCTAACCCAAACAGTATGAGCAAATTTGATTTCATAAATTAATATCTTTTGCTAGATTTTTATCTTCGATATATTATATACTTAAAATTTTATTTTCTTAGATGATTTATTTTACTTTATGTGCATGAGTACTGAACCTGCATGTCTGTATGTGCATTATGTGTGTGCCTGGTACCCAGGAGCACAAGTGCCCATGGAGTCGAGAAGCAAGCTTTGGACCACCTGGAGCTAGAGTTACAGGTGACTGTGTGCCCCCTGAGTGGGTGATGGATACTGAACTGAGTCCTCCACAAGACCAAGTGCTCTTTACCACAAAACCATCTTTCCAGACCCAAAATTTTGAGTTAACTTTTTCTTTATTAATTTTTTGAGAAAGTCATACAAGGTATTTGTATGACTCCACAAAGCCCTCCAAATTCTAGCCCCTGTTTCTCTCCCCATCCAAATTTCCATCTTGTTTTCTTTTTTCTTCCAGTCGTCAGTCCGATCTGTGAAACTTGTAGAGTGACAGATGTGTGGTCATTCGCCAGAGCACAGTTGATCTACCAGGGCCCACACTTGTCTGAGCGCCTGTCAATTGCACTAACTCCGTAGCTAGGAGTGGGACTCTGTGTCCACCTCCCTTCTTCATTCTGTGATGTTTTTCTGGCTTGAGATTGCATAGTTCTTGTGCATGCTGCCCCGACTGCTGTGAGTTCATCATATGTGCAAGGGTCCTACTGTGTCCAGATTCATTTTTTAATGAAAGTTATAAAACTTTAGCAATATATCACACTTGTATATTCATTTAATTAAAATACATTCTAGGAAGTTGGTGATAGTCTCTTTTCTTCCTCTTTCCCCGTCTCTTAGTGAAATGACTTACTCTGTAGTCATGAATGTTTCATGAAAAGTTTACAGTATTTTGAACTAAGCCAGAACTTTCCTTAGTGCCTCATAGCCACCTCTCCCCGGCTGAGTGTGGTGTTGGCCCTAATAGGATTTCACCTGAGAACATTCAGTTCCACTCCCTTGAGATTATCTACAATAACTGAATCATATACCTCAGTCCAAGTGATTTTAATTTCTAAAAATCGAGATATGATTCACTGGTTTCCAAACACAAGGGTAGGGATCAGCACTGTCTCTGATCAAAGAAAAGATGTTGGGTGAGAAATGTGTGTTTCATGATGCTGTTTTCCCCCTCCAAGTAGAAGAAATTTCCTGTATGTGAAGATACTATTCACTCTTATATGATGAGGGAAAATAGCTTTTCCAGCTATTAGGTTGTAGGTTTTTAAATATGTTTTTACTTGGCAACTTGAATTATTGACAATCTTAATCATCACTTTTATTATTCACTTTTTGCACAAATAAATTAAAAAAGAGTTTTATAATGAACACATAAATACCCAGCAAGAAGAAATTTATGGTCACCTCTACTTTGATGATATTTCCACCTATCTTTCTGCCCTGGGGATTTCATTAGTTTAAAAAACAAATTTATCATATATTTTAATCTATAAATATTTTAGCATTCACCATGATTTCTCATGATGTCATACAAAGAAAAATAAAATATGTTGTAGGTGACACTTTCCTCAGGAATTATAGAAATTAAGTTAAAATCAGTAAGAGATATAAAAGAGAAAAATATTAGAGAAGGATATAGACATAAATGTTCATAACTTAAGATAAGGCAATACTTTCCTAGATAATAGGCCAGAAGATTAAGTATACAAAAAATTAGATTTCATCAAAATAGAAAGATTTATGCCTCAAGGGACACTAGCAAGAAAGTGAAAAGATGATCCTAGAATGCAGGCAAATATTTGTAAATAATATATCTTATAAAGGCATAATATCCAGAGTATTATTTAATAATGAAATCTATTAAAATTCCATAATAAAATCTACTTCAGTTTAAACTTAGACAAAATATTTAAGTAGGCATCATTTCAAACGATGTATAAAAGTATCAATAACATCAATTATTAGGGAAATGCAGGTAAAACTTTGATAAAATACACTTTCATAAGCATTAGAATGGTTATAATAAAACGATAATAGATTGGGGGTATAACTCAGTAGTATAATGTTTGCTTAATACACACAAGGTCCCATGCTTGATCCCTAATACTGTTATATGGGGGCAGGAAAGAAAGGAAAAGACAAGCGGTGCCAAGAGCTGGCAAGGATTTGAGAAATATATAAGCTAATGCATTATGGGAAACATTTGAAATGATGCAGTTACTTTGGAAACGGTTTGATAGTTTCTTAATAAAGTTACCATATGATACAGCGGTCTCACTCATAGGATTATACCCTAAAGGAAAGAAAGCAAATGTTCCTACAAAAAGCTCTGAAAATGTTTATAGCAGCATCGTTTGTAATTGTTGAAAAGTGGGAACACTGCAACGCCTGATGAGTGGATTAAATGGGATGTGGGGTAGCGATACAATGGAAAATTTCTAAGGCACCAAGGGAATAACATCCAAACTCATGCTGCCATGGAGGTGAATCTTGCAAGCGATTCCACAAACCCTTGATTTCATTTTCTGTGAAATATCCAGTGTAGGAAAATACATACACAGAAAGGTTGTTGTAGAACAGTGATTTTTCATTTTGGAGTCTGATAGTGGGAACAATTGCATACATTTGTGAATATACTAAAACCACTCCTCTGTTTACTTTAAAAAAGAATCAGAGACTGGGGATGTGGCTCGGTGGATATAATGCTTGCCACCCAAATGTGAAGACTGCAGTTCAGAACCACAGCCCCTTCCAGAACCATTGCTGGAACTTTATGACTTTATGGTGGGCCGCCTGCCATCCCAGCACTTGGGAGGCAGAGATAGGGCATCTCCAGAGCAAGCAGGCTATCAAATTTAGCAGATTTACAAGTTCTGGATTCATGTGTGAGACACTTCTTCAATATATGAGATAAAAAGCAATTGAGGAAGAAACCCAACATCGGCCTTTGGTCTCCACATGCATGCATACAGAATAGCACCCACACATGTGAAAATGCCTCACAAACACATTCACATCACAAGTACAGACACAAGCAAATTTTGTAGTGTGTGAGATCTCTGTAACATATACAGATGTCATTTTGCTTCCTCCCTTTAGGGTTACTAATAACTTCATAGTTAGTGAACTATTTCTTCCATTTTCTGTCCTCCTATCAGTCACTAACTTCTTTAAGGGAGGATCTTCAGAAATTCAGTAAAGACTTAGATTCATGAAAAGTTAAACCCAAGAAGTACTTTTGCTGTTTAAAATCAAGCAATCTTTTCGGGTGTGAAGTATCATGAAACATAGGAAGCCTATGTTTTAAAAAGAAAGGTTCCAGAATCAGGTAGCAGTAATCATTGCAGAATTTTGAGGATATACTAAAACCACTATACTGCTTACTGTGAAAAAATCAGAGACTGGGGAGATGGGTCAGAGGGTGAAGTGCCTGTTATGAATTTCGGCATCTTTACTAACTATGGACTCTAATATAAAAAATCAGCATTGGTTATATTGCTATTTAATAAACCTGAGATTGCATTGAGACTTTACCAGTTTTCTCACTTCCCACCCCCATATAAAAATCCCAAGCAGAATACTATTCTTCACTTATTTCACTTACTTGATACACACTTGGGAGTCTGACAACTGAGAAAAGGAATTAATGGTGCATGCATACATGCATGTGTGTGTGTGTTGTGTACATCCACCCATGAGTGTGGGTGCTATTGGAGTCCAGAGCGGGCACCGGGTCCCCTGGGACTGTAGTGACTGGTGGTTTTAAGTTGCCTGTGTGAGTTCTAGGAATAAAAATCAGGTCCTCTGTAAGAGCAACAGGTGTCCTTATTCACTAAACCATCTCTTCAGCCCTATCTCTAGACTTCTGCCGAGATGTTTGCAGAAATTCTTAAGGACTACTCTTCATTTAGTTGATCCAATGTTTTCCTTATGATTATTTTAGGGCTGTAAATTTTGGGGGAAGCATCCCCTAGTGTTGACAATGTTTTTCTCATCTTGTTATACCTTGTCAGAGTGCATGGGATCTAGAGACCTCATCCTTGGGGATCTTAACTTTGTTCCCTTCTTTTACATTTCTCCATATCCTGTTCCTTAGAGGTGAGTCATTACATCCAGCTCACACTCACACCAGGGTGTGGGGAGATTAAGCTGATCCTCCTGGGCAGGGAGTAGGCACCACAAGCTTTGTTTCCTTTACTTCCTATATTTAGTGAATCTTTTCTTTGTTTCCTTATGGACTTATGCGTATTTACTTTATATTTTGTGTTATAATAAAACACAACACTGTTTTTGGTTTTTGTGTTGTTTTTTGCTTTTTTGAGACAGGGTTTCTCTGTAGCTTTTGGAGTCTGTCCTGGAACTAGCTCTTGTAGACCAGGCTGGCCTCGAACTTGCAGAGATCTTCCTGTTTCTGCCTCCCAAAAGCTGGGATTAAAGGCGTGTGCCACCACCACCTGGCAAAACACAACACTGTTTATTTCATTCCTCAAATTTTCCCAGCTTTAGCCATTCATTATAGTTCTTTCAGAGGACTTCTTTGTTATTCCTTTTCTATGGTCTATTTATCCACCATTGATTCCCCCTTCATTCCTCCTTCCCTTTCCTCCCTCCCTCCATCTCTTCCTCTCCCCCTCCTTTATTCTTATCATCTATTATCTCTCTCTCTCTCTCTCTCTCTCTCTCTCTCTCTCTCTCTCTTTCTCTCTCTCTCTTTCTAATTTTCCAGTACTTCCTTATTTCTGATTCTACAGATTACTCTAGGCTTACTTTGGACATCTCATGCCCTATACCTAGAGTTGGTCTAGAGTTCTTTAGCGTAGGGTTGCATTAGGAACCAAGGTCTAGGCACAGGATGCAGAAAATGTATTATTTTCATAATGGACAGAAGTCAGCATGAAGTAAAAGAAGAGACTACCAGTTTGCTCATAAATGAGGAAAAGGACTGAGGAAGATTAGTTACCTGAGCACTGAACGATGTGTTGGAAACTGGAGGTGAAAACAAGACACTTGCTCGGTTACTTTGGTGAAATACTGAACCCAAATATGCATAATGGCTTAACACAGACCTGTCATGTGATGATGGGGCGTGAAGATAAACCTGTAGCAAGCGAGCTTTGACATCGATTATGATGCAGTTCAAATCTGCCTTTCATAGTCCTCTTCATTTGGATTCAGAAAGCCAAGTGCTGTTTCATGTTATAACATCTGTTCTGTTCTTTCACCTTTTAATGAAGCTCATTCCAATAAGCATTTAAAATTCAGTGAAGAATGTTGGAGGGAGGTCACTTGTTCTTCCTGACCACCCAGCTAGATTAAACCAAGAATAATCACATAGAAACTGTATTAATTAAATCACTGCTTGGCCTATTAGCTTTAGCTTCTTACTGGCTAACTCCCACATCTTAATTTAACCCATCTCTGTTAATCTGTGTATCGCCATGTGGCAGTGGCTTACCGGCAAAGTTTCAGCATGTCTGACTCTGGTGACTCCATGGTGTCTCTCTGACTCCACCTTCTTCCACCCAGCATTCAGTTCCATCTCCCCCACCTACCTAAGTTCTGCCCTGCTGTAGGTCTAAAACAGTTTCTTTATTCATTGATGGTAATCACAGCATACAGAGGGGAATCCCACATCACGAGAAAATAATGATAACTACAGTGTTATTTTGGAAGGGTTCTAGGGCTTCGGTTTGTGCTTTATTAGAATGATTTTTCTCTTCTTTTGGTTCTGGCATGGGAAAACTGTGAAGGAAACATGGGAACATGGTGGTGAGGAGATTGGGATGGTGAAGTGGCAAAGTCACAATCCAGCAGGCAGGGACCCTCTGCAGCTCTGTTCCTTCCGAACCCAAGTGAGGGGCTGCTTTGGGGAAGATTGCAGAGGAAAATCTTAATCAGAGACTACCGAAGTGGACAGTCTTACTACCTTATATTAACAGCATTTGGAAAATGCTGCCAGGTACGCTTTTTTTTTTCCAGAATAAATACTAGAGAATGCAGTTTTTTCAGCCACTAAAGATTTTGAATTGTGCTGTAAATTAGCCAGAAGTTACAAAAACCATGCCTGAGTCAGCTAAATAGTAACATGAAGTTTCCCAAAGTTGGTTTAGCACTGGAGGGTAACATAATAACTCAAGAATTGTTGATTCAATCCAGCGAGAGAATAGGACAAATGTTTGGATTCAGTCTTCCTATTTGCCAAGGGTTCCTGAGGGCTCACTGTAATTAATAATACATTGTTGGCTTTGGAGAATCCCTTTTATCTCAGAAACCTGTGATCCTGGAGAATATACATCATGGCTTACCCTAAACAGAGGCAAGATTTGCAGTTTGAACTCTAATCTCTATTTTCCTATTCACACCTGCCTGGAGGGAGTGTTAACTGTGTCACAGTGGGCTGGGGCTGGGACTTCTCTCATCTCTACTGTCTCGTGAGATCTCTGTATACTTATTAAGCTTGCTCTCTGCTAAGTTGCATCATTTTACCCATCCATCCTTTGGAAGCTTAAACCCCATGTGTTGGTTAACTTTCTTGTTGCTACAGCCAGATAACTGACAAGAACAGTTTAGTAATGGAAGGGTTCATTTTGGATCACCATGGAGGGTTTAGTCCATCATGGTGAAGTCATGGCAGCAGGAACAAGAGGCAGGTGGTCACACTGCACAAGTCAGGAAGCAGAAAGGGGTGAAGGCTGATTCTAGCTAGCTTGCTTTTTCTTATTCAGCCCAGGACTCCATTCTATGGACAGGTGTTATCTAAATTTAGGCTGTGCCGTCCTATTTCAGTTTACCAAATCTAGAAAATCTCTCTCACACATACCCAGGACTTTGTTTCCATGGTGATTCTACATCCCATCAGGTTGATAGTTGGTCAAGGTTAGTCATCATACCCCAGTACTTTAGAAGATAACTATACAATATGCAGCCTCTTTGTAGGGGTGATTAAATGAAACTGAGATTGTAAGCATGGGACCTGATTAGACTGGTAACTTATGAAGGGGAAGGGAGTGAAGGGGGGAGGGGAGAGGCAGGGAGGGGAGCAGAGAAAAATGTAATAAAAAAAGAACAGGAACTTTCACTCCAGGTACATAAAAAGGCAAGGTGACTCAGAGACACAGATCTTTTTGAACCTATTTACAAACCCAGTTGACAGGTTTGAAACAGAACTGTCTTTCCCCATGTGTTTCCCTATGCGGCTAAAAGGTGATACCTCACAGCATTCCTACCTTGGGTTCTCATCCCTCAGAAGACTGGGAGAACTGAGCTGTCTTTAAGTTGGGGTACTTGAATATTGAAAGCCTAGTAAACCAACACAGGGCTGAATACAAAGTTTACGGCAATACTGTGGGAGGAAGAGACACGAATATTAGTTGAAAGAAACTAAGAAAGGAAGTATAAATTTATTTTATTTCTTTCTCTTTTCCTCATTTAGCTCTTTGTATGTTATGCATGCATGCATGCATGTATGTATGCATGGTTGTATGTATTTCAGCACATGTGTGCTGAAGTTTAATGTTGGGAATCATTTCCATTATTGAGCTTGCTCTGGGGATATCCTCTTTCTACCTTCCGAGACCACAATTGCAGGTAGACCACCATTTTTACCCAGGGATCCAAACTCTAGGATTTGCACGGCAAACCCTTCGGCCACTAAGCGATTTTCTTCATTTCCTTTTATTTCCCCTTTTCATAATCAGAACTATAATACAATGAGGTGAACATTACTTTTATTATGTTGAAGAACTCTGGGGACATTAGCACGATTTGTATAGAACCAAAGAACTGACCGCAGAATTGATTTCAACCTGTGTCTCACCTCATGAGCCTTGCCGCCTTCTCGTTGGCTCTTTAAAGAAGGAAGCACACTGGTAGCTCAGGCTCCACCCTTGTCATACTCACACGGTGACTCCAATGAAGACATACTTGCCAACTGAGGAGCAGGATTAAGCCCAAGGAAGCTTTGATCTGGAATTAATCCGAACCTCTTGATGACAAACAACGTCGTTATTAATCTGTGAGTCACTTTGGCTTCTCACCAGAGGGCGCTGCAGCCTATGACCTTGCTGGCGTGCCGTGAGGTGGGGGGGAGCACGCCAACTCAAAACTGCTTCTGGTACTTAGGTCATGACATACTACTTTCCTGTTGTCCATGTTTTTCTACTTCTAATTGAGAAGGGGGCTCTACCACGCACCAGAGAGAGGGAGGCAAGGACGTGTCCACACTGATATGGACGATGTGTGGTATAATCATACTGCCTGCAGTTCCTTCTCCAAATGGCAGTGCGTAGTTGATATCCGCAGAGAGCGAGCAAACTAATTCATGATTGGGTGCACAGGAACAAGGGACTTCACACTCGGTAGCTCCCGCTTTTCTAGTGATTAATTCGTTAGGGAAAGAGGGGTGCGGCGGCTTCCTGCCCTACTTTTCCATTTGGAAACCAGAAATAAAATGCGGGACGCTTCACTTCAAAGGTACCCAGATGAGTGAGGCCGAGTGCCTTAAAACACACCGTGTGGTTAGTAAAGAGATAGAGCGAAAAGGTTTCCACTGTACTTTGTTTGCGAGCTGTTTTCCAGATGTGTTTAGCAATGCACACTGGGTGGTGTGCATTGGACAATTCAGGTTAAGCTAGAGTTTGCAAGTTCAAAGTAATCTGTGCATTGAATTTTGTCCTGGAAGTCTTATGCTGGAAAGTGTATTTCCCTAACGTGTGCCTATTTATGGACCAGGCCTATAAGCAGGTAATTAAGGTTACTCGAGGTCATAAGGGTGAGGCCTTAGTTTGGTAGAATTAGTGCCCTAATTGAAAGAGACACCAGAGAACTTGCTGTTAAATCCACATTCTCTCTCTCTCTCTCTCTCCACATCAATCATGCACCCTTCCTCGACCAGATCTGGTACCCTTCAAAAAACAAATGCCTATGTTTTAGATTCCAAGTTTATGGTATTTTGTGATGACAGTCTGACCAGGCTGGTTCAAAATTCTGACCTTATCATGCCTACTGAGGGATTTAGGATTTGTGGTTTTCACAGTCTGTCTTAGTTTCTCTTCTCATTGTACTGACCAGATATTCTGATGAATCCACTTCCAGCAGAAAGGGTTCTTTTTAGCTCACCATTCATGGTGCATTCATCATGACAGGAAAGTCAAGAGGTCAAGGGGTCGAAGAAGCTGATAATAGCACATCCAAAGCCAGAAGAAGAGAGCAATGAAGAGATACATGCTTGTAGCTTGCTTTCTCCATCTCGTATAATACAGGATCCCAGACAGTGAGCAAGGCCACCTACAGGGCTAGTTCTTTCCATGTTAAATGGTGTAATCTAGATGCTCTCCCACAAGTATGCCCAGAGGCTCTCTCCCAAGTAAGTCTAGATTTTCTTAAGCTGACAATTGCTAGCAGTGATCATACATTCTCTATTGCAATTACTCAACTTCTACCATTTTGACTTAAAAAGCAGCCATAGGGTATATAAAACATGAGCTAAGTTAGGTTTAGTTCCAAAAACAAATAGTGGGCCTTATCTTCTACAATCTTCAGATTTTTTTTTGACTTTCAGTCTAAGAACACATAGTAACTTAAAGTAGACATACTTAAAACTCTTTTATGAAAGCACAGATATTCATTGTTATTAAACAAAAGTAACAGCAACCAATTCTTTTGGCTATTTTTTTTTTTTTATCTAAGTTCTACTGTGTAGTTCTTGTTAGCGTCAATGTGACTTTCAGGGTGGATATGTGGGAGCTAAATCTTCTTTGTACTATTGAGCCACAGAAATCCTAGTGTTATTTAGTTTTCTTTAATCCAATGAAAATACTCTCTGCTTTGATGCCTTATTATTTTCATATACAAATATCCTAATGGCAGGTCTCACACTCACACGCCAGCATCCTGTCCCCATTGCTGCTTTCAGCCAGTGTGCTGGCCAGCACTCTGTGTCTTTCTACGTGCCAATTTACAGTCTCTTTCTTATCCCATCCTTCCCAGTGCTGCCAATCCCTTTACTTCCTCTCTCCTTTTCCTATCATGGACTATAATTATGTGAAAATGTCACTCCTTTGGCCTCTGGGTGTCTGTGATGATTGCCAGTGTTTTCTGCTTGATTGTTTAGCTCCAACCACAACCAGCAGTTACAGTGTGCTTATTATGACTCAAGAGATTACGAAGCCAAACTTTTCCAAATATAATCTTATTTAATTATTATAGCATCCCAGTCAGATAGGTATTATTATGTCCATTTTGTAGCCGAGGACACTGGAGAAGAGTAAGGGGACTCTGATTGAATATTTGGCAGGAAGTAGCACAGCTCAGGAACCCAAGTGAGTCTGAATCCAGAGACTGTATTGTCAGTTGTTTTTCTGTTAGGTGTTGGAGTGCATGTGCTTTCAAGATGTCCTCTTCTTAGGCTACAACAATTACAGTAAAAAAAAAAAAGCTTTGTGTCTTGAAGATAGAGTGCATTATGAATCATGTTCTTAAGGAAATTTGGGTCTTTTGCTTCTGTGAATTATGGAGATTATTTTCGTAATATTCTGCTCACTGTAGTCAATGCATGCACTTACTGCCATGGTGCATGGCTCTTTAGTTAAATACGGTTAACTACCTTTGTGTCAGTGTACTTTGATTTGTGACTCTTAAAAATAATTGCTGCAAAAAAATAAGAGTGTCTTAGCTTTTTCTCTTAAGTGTAAGAGAACATAGATGGAAAGACACTGGGTCCCTGTGTAAGAAGGAAATCATGGTAGACTTTCACATGGCTGGTGTGGGTCTAAACTTCACGGCACGTAACCACCTTCAGTTACTAAATGGGCTGATGATGAAGGCGATTCTAACTCAAGTTTGTAGAGCAGATAACTGAGTTTTGTGTCTGATACATAGCAGCATTTTTCTTTTCAATTAGTTCTCTGCACAATGAGTTTTGACCCTTGTCCCCTCTCCTCCAACTTTTCACAGATCCAACACCTCCTTCCCTATATGGTACTAGTTTACTCAGTTTATAGCAGTTGATGGCACGGATCAGATGACATTTTCAGAATGCCTGCAAACCAATCATGTGACATAAATTATTTTTTGTATTTTATGAAATGTGAGATATAGTCACAAGTTTATATTTCTGAGCATTAGCATTTGTGTCTATTGAGAGAAGACACAGTTTGCTTTTTCTAGCATGACATGCCAGAAATCCTTTATATGACATCGAGTCCTTTCTAAACAGTTTGCTGTTAGCAGAGAGTGAGACACATGGCTTAGTTTATGTTCAAAATATACAATTTCAAATGAAGGGGAAAAATCCTTTGGGCAAAATGTGTTTGTTTTTTTTTTTGTATTCTTGAGACTAAATGCTATGAACAATTGTTCCTCCTCATATGCGTTTGGCATATATGTGGGTTAAAAGATTAGGTCAGGATTGCATAAATTAACTAACTCCTTATGCCATTGTATTTACTATAAGCCATAGTGTTGGGTCAGCAACTCTGAGTGCCAAAAGTTGCTGAATTGCAAGTAGTCCCTCGAGACAGAAGAGGATTCAAACTCAGATTTTTCCACTCTAAATTACCTCTTATAAACCAGCCACGCGGTGAAGACAAAATATGGTGGTCCCGGCTTATTGCTTCTGTGAATTATTTGTAGAAGCACCTCCCTAGCTTCTTTCATGCTCCTGCCCTAGTCTTTGCTCTACAATGCATCATCACTCAAGCTGCACAAAAGCTTGAGTCTAATTTTCTAGAAAAATGAACCATTCTAGAGTGTATTGCTGAGACAAAGAGATGTGATTAGGGTATATGAAATACTTGGGGAGGCTGATGCCAGAGAACGGAAGAGTTCTCAATCTGGGGCTCAGGTAGTGGTGACTGTGGAAGTGGGTTATGAGATGACTCTTGCAACATAGAGAAGAGTGAAGAGAAAGAGGGAGAAAGCTATATTATCTGCTCTCGGAAAAGACAGGGAAAGAGGTAGTCACTGCCTTTAGTTATCTACCCATTGGTAGACATTGGGTTCCAATGCATAGTTACAATTCGCTGGTCACACAGGTGCCCCTCGTTATATACTAAATAGGTCACAAAAAAAACAAACAAAAGTCATGAATGTGAGGAAGGGACAGTAGGAATAGGGGAAGGGCAGAAAAGGGTGGGAGGAAGGTAAGTGGGGGCAGTAACCAGAGCGCATTATAAAAATATATGTGATTGCCCAAGAGCTAACTTAGATAAAATAAAATCACAGAATGCCCAGTTAAATGTATCACAAATGTACAAATAGTCTTCTAACATCCACATGTACAAAACATTGAGTTGAGTATATCTACACTAAAAAGTAGCTTACTGTTTATTAGAAATTCAAATTGATCTAGGTTTATATATAATGCACCCTACATTATATTTAGCAACAATATTATGGAAGAGTAGCAAAAGCTAAAGTCAAATGGGGATCAGCAAGAAGATATGGACACAGGGAAATGAGGTGAGACCTATATATGAGGAGGGGTTAGATCTGGTTAGAAAGCCAAGGATCTTCTCCTCTTCTGGAAAATAGGGAACTGGAGTACTGATTCTTAAAAATAGAGGTCAAATATCAGCACTCATTAATATGCCCCCCTCGCCTAACTGTGACTTGCATTTTCTTCCTTGCTTTTTCTCGTTAGTCTCTTGAGTTACCCACATAAATAATTACTTAGCTGTCTAACTTACTTCATATCCTTTTTCTCCTCTACAAAAAGCCAATAATCTTGAATGAACAGTGCCTAATGTTTGTGTCTCTGGTCTCTCCACATCTCAGTCCACCAAGATTTGGTTAATATGACTGATAACCTCTTCATTACTAATCACATGAGCATTTTTGGAATTTTCTGTGGGTCTCTCTGTAGCATTTGGGGTCATTGCATGGAACGATTTCTCTTGGCTTCAGAGATGGCCTGTTAGCTTTTCCTGACACCTTTTCTGCATGCTCAGCCTGTGTAGACATTTAGGAGAGCTGCCTGAGTTTCATGATCATCCTATGTATGTTTTTAGACTAGCATGGTTTCAACTGACATCTTCGTGTTGATGAACTGTAATTGTTGACCTCCAGTCAGAGCCTTATTATAAGCGCTACATTAATTTTTCCAACTCCAGGAGAACTCACTATAGTTGACAGACCAAGGCCACTGTATACTCAGTGTTACCTTATATGCCTGTTTATCCTGTACTAGCCGAGCATGAGGCAGAAGTCATTTATTATTTATTTACACCAGTTATTATTTTTCAACCAACAAGAAAGTATAGAGGAAGGAAGAGTCAATAAATTCATGCATTTTTCCTCTTCACGTAAGTGTTTTCTAGATTTAGACAGATACTAGCCTTTTAGAATTTTAGTATTTTGATTTTAAAGATTGCTACTTGTTATAGCCGGGGCGGCTATAACTATTTGTTAGAGCATATTCCTTCACAAAAGTCATTCCTGCTGTGTCGTTACTGACCATTTGTGCCATATGCTATTTAATATAATTTAATATATAATATTTAATATACTCTTCTGTAGTTGATACAGAATTTCTGGCTTGGCGTGTTTTGCCATACTCAGAGTCACTACTGTGAGTCTGTGTTACTGATACTTAGAGAAGTTTGGGTTTGTTGTTGTCCCAACAAAAAGGGAACATTGCCAGTTATCTCAGTTAAAGTCACATATATATGATTACTAACACCTAACTTAACTGAGGTAAGATCATTATGTGTTATGCCTCTTAAATATCACATTGAAACATTTTACAAAGAATATAACACTTTCTCAGCTATTTCCTTTGTAATTTTGGGGAAATGTGCCCTCATAAAAAATATTGACACCATGAGCTGGAGAGATGTCTCAGTGATTAAGAGAATGTGTTGTTCTTGCAGAAGCCCTGGGATTGGTTCTTACAACCACATAGAGGTTTACAATCCAACTATCTAACTCCAGATCCAGAGAATCCTTTGCCTGCTCTGGCCTCTGTAAACATTTTACACATGTGGTGCACATACATGCAGACAGTTAAAACACTCATACAAATATAATGAAGATAAATAATTCTTCAAAAATACTAGGACCAGGGCAAATCAGAATGCTACTTTAATGTGAAAATTAGGATATTACAAAAGAAAGAAAAAATAACCACAAAAATATAAAAAGTAGGCAAAACCCCTGTTGGCTCCTCTTTAATTTCATAAATTTTCAAGAAGAGTTTAGACCAGAAAAAGTACAGCACAAAATCCACTGTATTTCTTTTTTTTTATCTTGAGAAAGGAAGAAAGTGGGGAAAAGGTAATTGAGAGATTCATATACTTAGCTGTGGTTGTTATGATAAAATACTTGGACTGGTGGATTATGCAGCAGAAATGTATTTCTCACAGCTCGGAGGCTGCAAACTTGATAGTATGTATCACAGTACTGTCAAGTTATTTGGGAAATGGTACCTTCTTGGCTTGCAGAAGGCTCTCTGCTTGCTGTGGAGAAGAAAGCAATCCCCCTCGGGTCTTTTTTCATAAGAACACTAACTCCACCATGAGAACTCACTCTAGACATAAATACCTCTGTCATAATGCCCCTTGTCCTAATGCTACTGCACTGAGGTTAGTCATTCAATTTCTGAGGGCTTCTTTTTGGGATAAATATGACATTCAATCTATAATAGGGATGAGCTGATTGCTATTGGTAGGTTTTCATATCTGAAAGTTGATAGGAAAGGTTTTCTGCTTTGAGATTAAAAATTATACAGCTGAGTTTTTCTTGGGAAAATATTTAACTAATAATCAAGTCATAATAAGGGATTAATTTTTCTGGTAGCCTTAATATATCTAATGCGTTGGATAAGTCAATACCAGAGAAGTTTATATTGCGTTCTTTAGACTGTTATAGACTCGGATGAATAGAGTATATAACCCTTGATAAAGGCTGCCTTTTCTAGCATTTTGATTTGACCTTGTGTCATTTCTCTATATCTGTTTCTGGACACAAAATAAACTTGAGAAAAAGCCAGGCAATGAATTCAGCAGACTGAAGTGAATCAGGGCAGACTTTTCATTCTTTGAAAATCTTGCTGGCATAGCTCTTTTCTGTGAGTTTTCATGACTCCAGTAGAGTTTATAATTGTGACATTTAGAAAAACAACTGATTTTTCAGGGGATAAGATGCAGAATACATACATACATATACATTTTGTATATATAATATGTGTATATTATATATACATATTGTATACATAAATATGCATTTCAATATATATATTGGAAGAAATATACCCACAAAGATAATATAGGCATACACATGTCTGTCAAAGCATGATTCATTTGATCTCAGAAAGAGGTAATCCTAGTGGCCAGGAACTTATAAATGGATAAGCACGTAATTGACTCCCATTCGGCAATAAAGAGGAATGAATGCTGACACATACTAAAACAAATTGAATCTCACAGACATTTTGTTTAGTGACACATCCCAGGGCAAAATGATAAAATTTCTTGTATATGAAATACCCAGAAAAGACAAATTTACAAAGCAGATCAGTGGTTTCTGGGAGCCAAATGAGGAGGAACTATTAACTACAAATGAGGGTATCAAGAAGACTTTTGTGGGTACTGTAAATATCTAAAGTTGCACCGTAAGAGCTACACAAACCCATAGATTTTTCTAAAAGTCATTGAGCACTACTACACTTGTAATAAATGAACCGGTACCACCTAAATTATATTGCAACAAGAACTTTTTATAAAATACCTTGTTCATCATAATGTAAAATTGGTGAAACCCACACCCCAGGGAGTAGTGCCTGTTCGGATCCAGTCTCAATCTCTCTTCTTCGAATTATGCTGCTCTCAGTCCTGATCCTTTTTCACAGACCCTTTAGAGTACACAAAGTCCTACTGGCCACCTGGATGCTTATTCTGTCTTTTAAAGAAATAGAGTGGGGAGATGAGGATGAGGTGACTCTGAGCACAGAATTCTCAGTAACTTCCAGGTATGAGGTGATTAGTAGAATGTCAGGAGACTTACCGCCCACTGGGGGGGGGGTGTTGGGTAAGGGCCACTGTCATTGCTGGCACTGTCAGTCAGACGAAACTAAAGTGTGGCCTTGGCAAACCAGTCTAATAGGGGCTCTTCATTCCCATTATGAGCCACAAGGGTGTAGTTCCTGACGTCCTGAGTTTTTGAATAATGCCCATTAGCACTTTGCTATCCGTGGACTGCAGATCAAATATGTTCTCATTTGAGGGACTCTCTGTTCATTCCTGCCTAAGAGTCTTTGGAGAAAGTGCAGAGCATGTTGGAAGGCAGATAATAAACACTCATGGAGCAAGAGCAGGCTGTGTTGGTGCTGTTCGTCACAGTCCATGCCTCTGATATTTTCTCCCTCTTCTTTACCTCTTGCCATCATTCCTTGTGCAGAGAACAAAGGATGTTTCCAGACATCTAGACAGCCAGTGTCTTTATAACGTCTTCCACTCACTAATTCAGTTAATAAAATAATATTCCCATGTTTAATACACAAAACAAACAAAATAAAAATAAAGTTCTTGCCACTTTTTCTGTTACCAAACTGTAGGAAGTGCAGTCTAATTTTCTATAAATGACACACTCACTGGGTCATCATGAATGATTAATGTAGAGACACCAAATTATTCCTTGAGTCCTAATAAAAGCATAGAGGATGGTGTCATGCGGCAGTTTGCATTAGCACCATACCCTAATAGCCATAAGTATGAACATCATAACAGGCAAATATTCTATGCAATACTTCATTAGTGCACAGGTTTTAGTCAATATTGTTAGACTCTGCAGTATATAAACCTGTTAAAGTCATAATTGTTTTGGCATGTAAGCTTTAGATGAAAAAATGGCCTTAGGAACTGTAAAAGAAAAAAATAGGTTGAAAACAAAAACCTTTTGGAGATTGAATTCTAGTGAGTGAAGTATTGATTGGGACAGTGTTAATTAAAGGAAAACCCAGGCACAGCTAAAGATGTAATTGTATCTTTGGTGAAACCTAACCAGCTGCAGAGTATTGTGGGAAATACTTTGGGAGGTATTGAATATTTGGGAGGAATATTAATTAAATTCTGAGAACAAAGAGAAGGATATACCAAAAATACATAATAGAGCGTTATAGGAGACAGTCGAAATGTATCTTAACTCTTTGTAGATTAGGCGAAATGCTTGAATGAGAAAGTTAGATTTTTCTCCGTCAGTAACAATGAAGAACTGAAGGTTTTACAATGAGAAGGGATACTATGGGGATGACATATTCAAGATAATATGCCAATGGTAGATATGCTCTGAGGATTGGAAGAAAAAGAACTCCAATTCTTGGGTGTGGGATGGGTATTAATTTGAAAGTGATAGGCAAAATGAATTGGATGTGGAATAGAAAGAGAAAGACCATTCTTCTTCCCCCAATACTGAAGTTCACTCCACATTTGCACATCTGGATAAAAAGAAAAGTGATTAAGTGTTGGCAAAATATTAATGAAGAAAGCGAGCTGGAATAAAAGGACACTGATGCACTTTAAATGCTGAATACTGAGTGCAAAGTGTTGGGCAAGCGTTTAAGTAGGCCACGGGAAGGCCACGGCTAAGGAATCTGCACTGCCTGCTGTGTGCTCTGTTGCTCCTCGTTGCCCATGGCAGGACCTGTAGACAGCAGGTGTTACATACACGTTAGGTAAATGACTTGAAAGGAATAGGTAACAGTGGAGATTTGGACTAAGCTCAAGAGTATGCCTGAAAGTCCTCTGAACAGAGATTGCTAGACAGTTTATAAGACATGATCACTTATCTAGGAATGTCACAAAACAAAAGACCAAGGTACAAATCGGGAAAGTTTTCAAATAAGGAATTATAAGAAGGTAAGGTACCTACAAAAGAAATGATGTCAAAGAGAAAGTTATGCAAATTGCTAGCAGTTTGACATGATCACTAAAGAATCTACTCTGGAATCCTCTGGGAATAAGATGAAATAATTCTGTGAATAAGCAGTTTTGAGAATTTATTATGTGATAGTTGAGTATGCTTGGGTGCTATCACATCTTTCCGTGGTAGCTTTTGTGGGAACTGAAAGGGATCAAAGTGACACATCTATTGGACAGGCTTCTCTTTTTTACCAAAGTGAAAAAAAATGGATCACATGCATATGCTATGATCACTGAACAGTGGTGAGGAAAGCTGGGGGGATATTTTCTCCTGTCATAATTATGTAAGAATTAATTTTGGCAATGAAACCAAACACAATGTAAAAAAATCCCTATTTGACCTATTTATGAATGGTCCAAAGCTAGGAGCTTTTTCTTACACACTTCCAGAAGAGGGTTCTAGCCAGATCACCATGAAAATACCAACAGTATTTTGTTACAACAGTGGATGAAAGGTTCTGTTTTTTTCTTAAAAAATCATTTTGTAACATCATCTTTGGAGTATTCACCAAAGTAGTGCAATAATTACAGTTTTGTGTGTTATTATGTTCCATCCATATCTAAATTTCAGCTCTAAGTGCCGACATTCTATTATAGGGAAAAGTGAGGTCGGAATTTTTCTCTTGAAATTTCAGATCCTGTCTCCTCCGTGCTTGAAGTCTTCTGCCAAACAGCCAAGACCCACTGACAGTTACAATTTTTTTTTCTTCAAACTCTGACACAATTGGTCTTTTCTCTGGTTCTAAAAACAGGCTATTTGGTCCTTCGCCTCATAAATTTAGCCAAAGCGTATTTATTTCTGAGAATCCAAACAGCTCAACATGGAGCATGGGCATGCTTTGATTCGCGTGTATATCTTCAAAACCCAAAGGAAAAAATGCTGAAGTTTCTTCCATACTCTGTTTTCTCATAACCAATTGCCTGAAGAGTGAGGCTGAGGCCTGCTCTTGGCAGCCTTTGAAAGATCATCACCCAATGATCGATGGTGAGGGCCATGTTTAAAAATGTTTGCCAGCAATTCAAATTACTATTTCAAAAACTGCTAGGATTGCAAAGCCCACACTGAAAAGCTGGCCTGTTTGTTAGTAAGGCTTTAAAGACTGTAACAATAATTCATCTATATGCTAGTTCTCAAGGTTTACAAAAGGGGCATTTTAAGCTAGGAAGTTAGTTCTATCATAGTAGTAACTGGCAGACTAGTATGGGGACCTGAGTTTGATATTAGAACCCATGTGAAAAAAGGTGGGTGTGGTGACCTGTAGTTGAATCCCAGTATTGAAGACAGGGGCACAGAAGGGTCCCTGAGACTCACTGACCAGTCAGTCTAGCCCAATTGGCAAGCTGTAGAAAAGTCAGTGCATTAAAAACAAGACAAGGTGGATGGCTCCTAACAAATGGCACCTAAGGTTGTTCTCTGGTCTCAACACTCAACACTTGCACACACACACATTCATACATGTTTACCCATGAAAAGCACCACATACACACATGCACACACACACACACACACACACACACACACACACACACACACACGGGGGGAGGGGTGGAGTCAAGATTTGGGAGTAGGGCTTTTTTCCTCCATAGACTATTTACCTAAATAATCAGCATAAGCTAATTGCTGCATTAATTTTCCCAGTTCAGTCATCACAACTCTTAAGAAAGTAGATTAAAGTAATGATTGATCCTTTGCCAAACTTGAATTATCATATTCTCTCTTGATTTGTCTAATTGAAGACTGAATACAAAATTTACAAGACAGAAACATCACAGTGTTTCTTTAATAGAAGTTTGGAAAATATTCAGAACACAGGTCTAAGGAGAGTCACGAGAGAAATATGACTTTTGCCTTTTGTAATTAAAAGGAGCTATTTCACAAATAAGTCACCATGGCCCTTGAGGATTTTTGGTTATAGGTTCTAGTAATCGCCAACTTCATGTGTGGGACAGAGATTAGGACTTTTAAAAGGAATTTTTAAAACTTAAATTTTTATGGTTTTTACTAAAAATGTTTCCAAGAGGTTCAGTTGTTGTCATTCCTTTGTGTTTGTAGATATATATCAAATGGAGATACTGGATCCATCTTTTTATGTTCATGACCCTTCACTTTATAGCAGCCTTTTATAGTTTTATTTTTGCCAATGATAACAGCTATCCTAATCTTTCTCCCAAACAAAACACACCATCAAAACACTAAATGAGAGGAACTGACCAGAACCCACATAACTTACAGCTCGTTTTTTCTCTTGTAAACGTTTGCTGAGATGTGATCCCTTCTTTTTGGCACACTCTCCTGAGCAGGGATCTACTACATGAACAACTTCTTCAATGAATATTGGTTCAGTGCCTGTCATCAGTGGGGAATGTTTTGGGCTAGGTGTTTCAGAGTCGTTTTAGTCCCACAGAAAATTTTCAAGGTTATTTTGCATATACAGCTGTCCATTCGACTAGTCTAAAGATTCTTGGGATGGGACCAAGTGATCTTGCTTTCAAATTTTCATTGAAAAAACTGAATCCAACTAGTACTGCTCCCATAGGCATGGCTGTTGGTTCACACCTATCCACTGGGGCATGGGTAACCTACCAGTGGCCACTGTCCAAGGAAAAATCACTTTCCCTCTGTCAAGCAACTATTAGCTGCCATAGCTCCTCAGAGAAACGTGTGGCCTCGCCATTCCCTACCACCTAGGCTAGATTTTTAACTGGCTTATGAAGGCCGTGCACAACTTCTATGAATTTCCATTATGTCTGGAAGATAGTGTTTGACAGTGCTATTACCTTTTGTGCCCTAGCTTCATATCCAGAATAAGCTGGATGTAGCTCATGGGAAATAAAATGGAAAATACACTATTGCTAATTTTCATGAGGTCATCGGCCCCTCTTTTGATATAATAGGAGATTCAAATTCTATTTTTTTTTTTTTGGATTTTTGAGACAGGGTTTATCCGTAGCGTTTGGTTCCTGTCCTGGAACTAGCTCTTGTAGACCAGGCTGGCCTTGAACTCACAGAGATCCACCTGCCTCTGCCTCCCGAGTGCTGGGATTAAAGGCGTGCACCACCACCGCCCGGCTCAGATTCTTTTTTTTTTTTAGAGAATAAAACATTTGTACATTTTAAAATCCATTATGTTTTCAATAGACCATGCTTTACACACATAAACTACATTGAAGAGAATTGATATAATTAGTATATGTTGAGGTAAACTTAGTATGAATGTATTATTTCTTGTATCTTTATGCAGTTTTCTTAAGTATATGTTTTAATATTTATCTCATGTCATTAATATTATGGAAGTTATTTTATGGTTTCAACTCTCCCAATTTTCAACGCTATTATTAGATGTATGAATTTGAAGAGTAAACCTCCTGACTTACATAGCAGGTTCACAACTGAATTTCTAAGGGAGACTTCCTGCTCAGGGTCGTCTGTGCCCTAGAATATTGTTAAATGTTAAAAAAAGAAAAAAAATTGATGCTGGACTTAGTAGTAACCAGCTTGTCAAATGCAATTGAGGTCAAGCAGAGTGATGGATCCAAGTGAACTCTATGATTTGGCAAGGAGGTGATTATTAGGTGTTCACGAAAAGACAATTTTTATAGCTAAATGAGGACGGAAACCAGATTGGAAAGCAGTGATGAGGTACATTTAAAAAGCATCAGACAGTAAAGATTGTAGATGTTTGACAACACCAATTGCTCCATGGCCTCTGGGAAGCCCTGTCCAACAACAGTCGCAGAGCACATGAACATACAGTGTTGCAGGGGCAACTGGCCCTGCCTACCTCATCTAGTGAAGTTGACAGTTCACATAGCTCCAGGTCCAGATGTGCCATTTCTGGCAAAGTTCTACAGAAAGACTTTTATCCAGGTCCACAAAGAGGCATGTGAAGAAAGGCCCAGTTCATACTATATTTAGGAGCAAAAATTTGAAGCCATATGAATTTCCATTAATAAGGGAAAAGTAAATATTCAGCAGGTGAAATAAATTCATTGGAACTATATGCATTAGTATGGAAAAATATGAAACATGAATGTCTTTCTTAACGTTTGTATTGCTGGATAAACACCATGACCAAATCAATATTTTGCTTATGATTCCATATTACAGTCCATTATCAAAAAAAGACAAGCAGGAACTCAAGCAAGCAGGAACCTAGAAATAAGAGCTGATGCACAGGCTTGCTGCTTATGGGCTTGCTATTCATGGCTTGCTCAGCCTGCTTTTTCTAGTTAATTAATTATTTTCCAAATCTGATCACAGTTTCTTCTCCCCGCCTTCTCTTTTCACAGTTCCTCCCCCAACTACCTCCCCCATCCACTCCTCTTTTCTCTTCAGAAAAGTGCAGGACCTCCTACGCTATGGCATATTAAGTTGTAGTAAGACTAGGCACCTCCTCTCTCATTAAGCCTGGACAAGGGAACCCAGTAGAAGGAAAGGATCCCCAAAATAGGCAATAGGGTCAGAGTCAAACCCTGATCCCTCTGTTAGGAGCCCTATAAGAAGACCAAGCTATTGTGATACATATGCAGAGGGCCTACATCTGTCCTATGCAAAATCTATGGTTGGTGGTTCAGTCTCTGTGAGCCCCTATGAGTCGAGGTTAGCTTATTCTGTGGGTTGTCTTGTCTTGCGATGTCCTTTCAGCCTGCTTTCTTAAAGAAGCCAGGGCCACCAGCCTAGAAGTGACACCATTCACAATGGTCTGGGACCTCCCAATCAAGCATTAATCAAGAAGATGTCCTACAGACTTAACTATAGTTGAATCTTACAGAGGCATTCTGTCAATTGCAGTTTTCTCCTCTCAGATGACTGTTGCACGATTAATAAAAATCCAGAGATAGATATTGGGGTTCACCCTGAAGTTCAGAAAGGCAAAACAGCCAGCTAATGGGTTCTTACCTCTACCTCAGTCTGAAATGCTGATCTTGCCTCCAGGAATCTTCAGAATGAGACACAGTCTGAAACCTGTCTCTTCTCATCTTATATTCCTCTCTAGTACTGGAATTAAAGGTGTGCACCACTACTGCCCGATTTCTATGGCAAACTAGTGTGGCTACTGGGATTAAAGGTGTGTGCCTCCACTGCCTGATCTTTAAGGCTGACCAGTGGGGCTGTTTTAGACTCTTGTCTTCAAGAAAGCTTTCTTTATTAAAATACAAAAGAAATATCACTACAGGTGACTACATCTTGGGTTAGGTTGATATAAAAACTAGTTGACAAATGTATATATAAATAACATGAAGTATATTTGCAAATCAACTTTTGAATTGGCATATATAGTATGATATCACTATATAAATTAAAACAAGAAAAAATAACAAGAATCAGTTGACATAATCAAGTACACAAGAAACAGGTGGGGGTGACTGTGAGCTCACAGCAAGTTTGGGCTGTGTAGTGAGACGGTCTTCAAACAGGATAAAGAAGAAACTGTTTAACAACAAACATCCACAAATTGTTGTTATTTTATTTTGGGTAAGAGAATAAAATAAGTCGGAGATAAAGGAAAGATAAGAATGGATGATTATTGTCTACAGCTGAAAAGGTGCACATCCATGAGGAGGCTGTAGAAACACAAAGGGCTGGGGTTTATCTTCCTTTAGAAAACTTAAATTGTTTTCCTTTAGTGTTGGAACTTAACTAGATCCCCGAAACTTAAACTCAGTGAACTTAAAGAGGAAAAGTGATAGTTTGTGAAAAATAATAGATCTGCTAAATACTAAGATAATTTGTGGGGATATGCAATGGAGAGATCATATAAATACTCCCTTTATAGATTCGGCACAGTGTTGGCTAGACAAATTGGTAAATGCTTGTGAATTGATAGGAGTAGATTGGACAGTTCTAGTCACCTTATTTGAATAGGCAAAGAATAAGCATCCACATTCAGCAAGCAACTTACCCATGCAAATTGTCTGCTCCAAAAGTGGCATTAATTCTTGCTATAGCCTTTCCCACCCTCTGCAATTAGAGCTGAATTAGATGTGCCTCTTTGGATTTAATCATTTAATAATCACTGATAATAGGGGACAAAGAGCAAATGAAGCAAAAGAAATCTTTGTTAATTATTGGTTATATATAATTGAATTTTTGTACATGACCAAATAAATATTTCTGAGAGGATTTTTCTCCCAAATTATAATATCAAATCATTATAAAATAATTTGCATCTTCTGAAAAACAAAATACCAGGATTTTATGACAATATTTGATATTTAATGTCAAGCAATTGTATCTGTTGAGTAGTCATAATCTTTGGTACTGTGTTTTTTGTGATGGACTGGAAGCTTTAAAAGTATGAATTAAATGAAATAATATATTAGAAAAAGAAAATGATCAAAACTATACAAAACCGAATGTGCAACTGGTGCCTGTTATATATAACTTCAGTAACATTGAATTATGACTATATAGGGTATTGTGGTATATTCTGGAAACTCAAATCAAGTTTAAGTCAGGGTGGGCAGCCATGGCTGTTTGCCTTATCCTTTGTTTCTCTATTGATTTGAAATAAGAGCTGTTTTTACAATTTTAGCTGGTTGAAACAGAGATTAAGTAAAAGCAACATTTTCTGGCATGCAAAAATATTTAAGACATTCAAAATTTTGTCTACAAATAAAGTTTTATTAAAACACAGTCATATTTACTCATTTATGTATTTCTGTGGTGGCTTTCAAGCTACAGAGTTGAAAAGCTGTGACAAAGACTGAAGTAGTTAGGCCCACAAAACTTAAAACATTTACTTTGTGGCCCTTTTCAGAAAATGTTTGCTGACCCCTGGTATAAATATGTGATTTTAAAATTATGCAGTACTTTTCCTCTTTGAGATTGGCAGAAGCAACTCTATGGGGTACTCTACAATCTTGGGGTTTGGCTAGTCATCAGCCGTCACATTAATAGTTCTTCCAAGGCCGCAAGACAGAAAACAGACAATTATACAATCGTCATCGATGTAGGAAATAGTGGCAATAATCATGTAGAATTTCCTGAGGACCATCAGAGGAGCTACTGAAAGCACATTCTGATTAGAAGTCTCTGGACTCTGGCTGGGGAGGAGATTTCCATTCACCAACGAGTTGAGCAAGTTTTACAATGTTGCTTATCCCAGCGAAGAACCAGCATTGGTATTACATTGGAGCCCAGAACAGAAGTTGCTATACTGAGATCTGCCTTCTTCTGTACCACTAGAAGCCAATTTAGACAGCTGAACTTTGTCTTTAGCATTAAGTTCTTGGTTTTAGTGTTTAATAGCTTGTGGAAAATACCTTCTGAGAAACAAGCTATAGATGTCTGGATACAGAAGTCCCTCGATTTTGAGTGTGTGTGTGTGTGATTTAATTGACTAGAAGCTTTATGAATGATTTTCTCTAGAAATTCTATACCAAGTTGGTCAACGGTTCTTTTAATGTGTTACTTTTGGTCCATATCACCATGCATCACACATGGAATAGAATATCCACATATAATATAGTCACAAACTTACTGTGGACACAAAACAAGAACAAAATTTCAATGAAAAAGACAAGGTCTCCTGAGTAAATTGGGAGCATGGGACCTTGGGAGAGGACTGAAGGAAAGTGGAGAGGTAGGGAGGGGAGCAGAGAAAAATGTAGAGCTCAATAAAAAAAAAATTCCAATGGGATTTGACCAGGTCCCAGTATTTTTTTTTTTTGCTTTACTGCAAGAAAATCCCAAACTGATATTTTCCTAATAAAACTATTTTCATTTACTAACTTTTATTGGAAGTGTCTGAGATGCTATTGGCTTACCCTACCTCTTTCAAAAAGATGTAATTTTGTGTTTTCATAATTGTTGGATTTAGTAATACCTACATGAGGGAAAGGCAGTTTTTCAAATGTCATGTCGGCAATTTTTGCTTCCTTTGATGGCATGAAGGGCTGTGCAAGCAGCCAGGGACCAGTCAAGTTTAGAAAGACTGAAACGGGGAACTGGAAATGGCAGTTTCTCTGTTGCTCTGTCTGACAGTGCTGTGTTCCTCTTTGATGCCTAGCATCCGGCCAGATGTGGGTGTGGAATTGTATGCTCCTGTAGGAAAGCATGATTTTCCCCTTGTAGTTTCTACGCTTCTTCTACTTTTTCCTTCTCTTTTGTGCCTGCTGCCTTCTTCCATCCCTTTCAAATTTCCTTTTTATTTGGTCCCTGTACTCTTTATTTATTACTCTCATATGTACAAAAAGCACATCTGTCCTGGTTTGTTTGGACACAGACATCCTTCATAAGATAGGTCATGATATCATCTTAATTCTGGAAAGTGCTGTGTGCTTGATGGTAAATTCGCTATCACCACATGTCACCTGGGAGCAAGTCAAGATCTCTAAAAAAAATGCGAAGGCCTCATCTTCTATCTTACGCATTTCTCTCTCTCTGTTTGCTTTGATTTTTCTCTGGCCTGGTCTTTCTCTATTCCATTCTTCCCGGTTTCCCCATTCTATTTCTGTCCCAAGGTAAACAAATATTAGCTTCCTGTTGCCATGGAACAGACTACCACACACATAATGCCTTAAATACTTATTTCTATCTCATTTCGCTTGAGTTTTCTCCTTAAAACTTCAAAAGGCTGGATGCTTATGTGGAGGCTCTCGGGGAGTTTACTTCACCCACTCAGACTGGAAGGAGGAACTGTCTGGCAGTTGTAGAATAGGCCTTTGTTTCTTGTTGTGTCCCTCTCTAAGTGGGAGGCAGCTCTGGAGTTCCTTATTTGAGCACCACGTCCCTCATAAGAATCTCTCTCATCTCATTTAAGATGGAACTCTGAGCTCCTTCAGTTTCCATGCTCAATTTTGAGAGGGCTCATGGGTTTAGCTAAGACTCTCTGGGATGAAATGATAACTGTTGGCAAGAGGTAGAGTGTGTGTGTGTGTGTGTGTTGTACTGGAGAAATAGATCCTAGAATCTTACACATGCTGAATGAGCACTCCACTACTGAGCTACATCCTCAGCCCTAGGTAACTAGAGAATCATGTTATAATTATGCTTACAGAAAATAGTACATTCTCCCCTTTTCTGGAACAGGTTATGACATTAGTGTTCACGGAATTTGACCCCGTGGAGTTCATGTGAGTCAGCTGAATCTATGTAAAGCTGACTTTAGATAGATATTAACATGTCTGCAAGACAGATGAGCTTAATAATTTTTCCTCTACGTCCCATGGTGCTTTAAAATGAAAGTTGCTGAACTCAGAGATGCATTTATTTTATAATTTTCAGCACCAACACTTATAAAAAAGCAATGATTAAGGCCTAAAAGATGGAAAAGGCGTTTTAGAAGAGCGTATTGTCTAACCCCTGGTTAATAATCACGGTGAGATCTGTTGTGTCACACTAAAATCCACATAGTCAATCCCCAACCACCTCCCTTTACATAAGGTCTTTCTTAATGAAATCCAACTTTCCTTGAATTACTCACTTAGCAAAGTCTCATTGCAGATGCATGGCCTCCTGGGTACAAGATTAGGACCTGGACAAAGTGGCTAACGACAGAGACCCAGAGCATAGTCTTTGTAGATTATAACTAAGAGGGTAAGATTCAAAACAAATGCACCTTGGTGGATATTTATGATAGGGAATTCTTTTTGGTGTGCTATGATGGAAACAATGCCTCACACTATTCTTTCCTATCTCAGATAGTTTGTGTGAGTATAACCTGTAGGCTAGATGACTCAAACAAAAGAGATCAATTTTTAAAGATTGAATTGTTGGCCAAAGGGGTCCCATGAGACCCCTCAAACAACACAAGCTATTGCCAAAGATATTGGTTGTTCTCTACAAACTGATAATAAGACCCTATTGCTGCAGACAACACCTACACAATTCACTGAACGTGAAGAAGTAGAGTTGGTGCCTACAGAGAGCCTTTGCTGTTGGTTGAGGCTGCTTGTTTGTTCCTGGCTGCCCAGACCTGAAATAATTACACAGAAACTGTATTAATTGCAATACCGTTTGGCCAATAGCTTAAACATATTTCTAGCTAGCTGTTATATCTAAAATTAACCCATTTCTATTATTTTATTCTTTACCACAAGGCTTGTGGTTTACTGATAAGGTTCCCGGGTGTCTGTTTCCCTTGGCGGAGGCTACACGGCATCTCCCTGACTCCATCTACTCTCTCCTCCTCTATCTGCCTAGAATTCCCACATTGCCCTATTCTGTGCTGCAAAAAGCCCAAAGCAATTTCTTCATTAACCAATGGTATTCACAGCAAACAGAAGGGAATCCCATATCACTTTACCCCTGTGGACTGGTTCTCATGTTACTGGAAAGTATTCTGAATGCTACCAAAGAAGAAAGGTAAACACCAACCCAGCTACAAACTTTGCAATCTACAATGGTGATCTACCTGTGAATTATGCTAGCACAATAGTGACACAAACTTATGGGAGTAACCAACAAAGATCTAATTTGATTTAAGGCTGACTTCATAAGGTAGAACCCATATTTGACACTACTAGATTGGCCAAGAATCTGAGACTAGATAGGCCAGAGACCAAGTGGAAAACCAAATACAACTCTTCAGTTAAGGAATAGAGCGATAAAATTACTCCTAATAGCATCCTACTATACTCATCCAACAGTGCCTTGTTTATCTGCCATCAGAGAAGCCTCCTCCTGCAGCAGATGGGAACAAATACAGAGACCCACAATCGGACAATCTACAGAGAGCAAGAGACCTTTGAATACTCAGGCCTAAGTGAGGTGTCTCCATAAAATTCCTCTCCTCAGAGCTCAGGGACCTCTGTGGAAAAGGAAGCAGAGAGATGGTAGGAGCCAGAGGTGATTAGACGATACCAAGGAAACAAGGTCTTCCAAATAAAGCAAGAGTGTCACACCTATGAACTCATAGAGATGGTGATAGCAAGCATGGAGTCCGCGAAGGATTGAGACTGATGGATCTAAGTCCTGAGAGGGGGAAGTGGACACAAACCCTCATCCCTAACCCAGAAGTTATTCCCAATTGATAACCACAGACAGATGATATGCAAAGAGTGAGAGACTTCAAGATACTTAGCTCTAAATGGGATGTCGAGCTCATGAAACTCTGCAGAAGAGCAGGTCAAAAGATCCTAAGAGCCAGACGGGATGGAGGAGACCAAGGAAGGCCTTCCAAACCCAGCAAATCAATGTACAGATGAACTTTGGAGACTGTGGCGGTGCGCACAGGTTCTGCCAGAGTCTGCACAAGACAGAGTCCTAGAGCTGAAAGGAGAAGTGGGCACAGGCCACCATCTCTATCTCCAATTAATAACCACTGACAAATGAAAAATTAGTTTCCTCCAAGGGAATCTCACCAGGGATGTAAACCACTCTTAAGGCTAAACCTCATGCCCATCAGGAGATGGCCAATACAAAACAAACTCAATGGTATTGCTGGAGGCTCTTGGTTTTATGTTGTGTCAGGTCATTTTTTTTTAAGTTCCTGTTTTTTTTTATTTATTTATTAAGGATTTCTGCCTCTTCCCCGCCCCCGCCTCCCATTTCCCTCCCCCCTCCCCTGATCAACTCCCCCTCCCTCATCAGCTCAAAGAGCAATCAGGGTTCCCTGACCTGTGGGAAGTCCAAGGACCGCCCACCTCCATCCAGGTCTAGTAAAGTGAGCATCCAATATGCCTAGGCTCCCCCAAAGCCAGTACGTGCAGTAGGATCAAAAACCCATTGCCATTGTTCTTGAGTTCTCAGTAGTCCTCATTGTCCACTATGTTCAGTGAGTCCGGTTTTATCCCATGCTTTTTCGGTAACAGTCCAGCTGGCCTTGGTGAGCTCCCAGTAGATCAGCTCCACTGTCTCAGTGGGTGCACCCCTAGTGGTCCCGACTTCTTTGCTCATGTTCTCCCTCCTTCTGCTCCTCATTGGGACCTTGGGAGCTCAGTCCAGTGCTCCAGTGTGGGTCTCTGTCTCTATCTCCATCCATCACCAGATGAAGGTTCTATGATGATATGCAAGATATTCGTCAGTATTGCTCTAGGATAGGGTCATTTCAGGTTCCCTATCCTCAGCTGCCCAAGGAACTAACTGGGGACCTCAGCTTGGGCACCTGGGAGCCACTCTAGGGTCAAGTCTCTTGCCCACCCTAAAGTGGCTCCCTTAACTAAGAATTGTGGTTCCGTGCTCCCCTATCCAACCTTCCTTTATCCCAATCCTCCTGTTTCCCCAAGTCCCCCTCTCCTTCCCTTCTACCTTTTCTCTCCCCATCTCCCCTTACCCCCATCCCACCCCACCCCCAAGATCCCAATTTTCTCCCCGGCAATTTTGTCTACTTCCCTTATTCAAGAGGATAACTATATGTTTTTCCTTGGGTTCACCTTCTTACTTAGCTTCTTTAGGTTCACCTATTGTAGACTCCGTGACCCCTATTTATGGCTAGAAACCAATTATGAGTGAGTACATCCCATATTCATCTTTTTGGGTCTGGGATACCTCACTCAGGATAGTGTTTTCTATTTCCATCCATTTGCATACAAAATTTGAGAAGTCATTGTTTTTTACCGCAGCATAGTACTCTAGTGTGTAAGGGGATTCGAATTGGAAAGGAAGAAGTTAAACTTTCGTTATTTGCAGATGATATGATAGTGTACATAAGCGACCCCCAAAACTCCACCAAAGAACTTTTACAGCTGATAAACAGCTTTAGTAATGTGGCAGGATACAAGATCAACTCCAAAAAATCAGTCGCCCTCTTATACACAAAGGATATGGAAGCAGAGAGGGAAATCAGAGAAGCTTCTCCATTCACGATAGCCACAAACAGCATAAAATATCTTGGGGTAAATCTAACCAAGGAAGTGAAAGATCTATTTGACAAGACAACTTTAAGAGACCATCTTACACCTGTCAGAATGGCTAAAATAAAAAACAGCAATGATAGCCTTTGCTGGAGAGGTTGTGGAGAAAGGGGTACACTCATCCATTGCTGGTGGGAATGCAAACTTGTGCAACCACTCTGGAAAGCAGTGTGGCGGTTTCTCAGGAAATTCGGGATCAACCTACCCCTGGACCCAGCAATACCTCTCTTGGGAATATACCCAAGAGAGGCCTTATCATACAACAAAAGTATATGCTCAACTATGTTCATAGCAGCATTGTTTGTAATAGCCAGAACCTGGAAACAACCTAGATGTCCTTCAATGGAAGAATGGATGAAGAAAGTATGGAATATATACCTATTAGAGTATTACTCAGCAGTAAAAAACAAGGACTTCTTGAATTTT
This sequence comes from Microtus pennsylvanicus, assembly GCF_037038515.1. Lineage (NCBI taxonomy): Eukaryota > Metazoa > Chordata > Mammalia > Rodentia > Cricetidae > Microtus > Microtus pennsylvanicus. The sequence continues at coordinate 26,004,507 of NC_134592.1, forward strand.
GCATACAAATGGATGGAAATAGAAAACACTATCAGGCCATTTTTTTAAAACCTTGTATAGTCTTTGTGTATATGTAATGGACCCCAATTTTGTGTTTTTATGGGATTCCTGTGCATATGCACAAACTTTGGTGTCTCTTTCTCAGCATGTGTCTTCTTGTGATTTTTCTTTGGCTCTCTTTCTGCTGTTATTGGTTAGTCTTGTTCTGAATTTTAAAGAAAAATCTCACCTTATTTTATGTTGTTATTACTCTTTATATGCCTGTTTATTTTCTATAGACAGAATGGGTGTGAATAGGGGACCAGAGGTTGGGAGAAAGTGGGAGGAGTTATGGGTGGAGAAACCTTAACTGGAATACCTTGTATGAAAAATACCCCATTATTCATGGAAGAAAAATATAATATTGTTAGTATGCATGTGTTTGTGCGCATGCACAAATGTGTATTGTGTGTGCATGTGCAATTATGTGCTCGTGTGTGTGTATGTGTGTGTGTGTGTGTGTGTAGGTGAGAGGACAGCTCTGTGGAACTGCTTTTTTCTACCTTTCTGTGGATTCCAGGGATCAATGTAAGGTCACCAGGCAAGTGAACACCATCTTTTGGGCCCATAAGATTAATGTATTTTTTTTTTTACAGTTCTTCCATCTGGAAATCCCAGATCAAAGTGTCAGCAGTGGTCACGGGGGTTATGTATCAGCATATGATTCTGAGAGACCACAGCATCCAGTCTGTAACGTTTTCTTTGGACTGTCCTAAAAGCAACTGAAGAGACCTCTTAACATGTTAGCAAATCACCTGACCTTCTATACAAATGCTTTTCATTTCAATGAAAACAAAAGGACTTAACTCTGATATCCACGCCCCTGTTCCATGTAGCTTGTCTATTAATCATCCCTGTACCATTCTTCTTCAGTCACGGTAGCCCCCTGCTTTCCTAATATTCTTGTTATTCTCCTGTCTCAGAGCCTTTGGGAAGAATGTTTCTCAATCAAGAATATTGAACAGCCATACTACTTGTTGCTCCTCTGTGAGGCATGCTTTCTCTTGTGACTTCTTCAGCAAGACTTTCTGTAGCTTTCTTAGATAAAATAAAGCTAAATATCGAAAAGTTTCCAGCACTCATAGAGTTGCTCACTCTGCCTATTCTGCTTCTCTGACTGAAATGAGCGCCCCCACTCACCTCCCCATGTCATCGCCGCTTCTCCCCTTCCCTCATATTCTAGTCGTCATCCTGGAAAGTTCTTGAACATAAACCCGTATCACACAATATTCCTCCCTCACTAAATGACCTTAATGGATTTTTATTTCACAAGGAAACAGAAAAGAAAGCGTCACATGGCCGACAAGGTACAGATTAATGAAACCACCCTGGTTTCTATGAAAAGAAGAAACTGTGGGTAGGCAAGAATGGCAGCAAATAAATTTCAGTCGTGCAGATCCAAGTTATGGTTGCACGCACTCTGTTATTCTCACAGTCAGTGACTAGCTACTATTAGAATCTCAGAGCTATAAGGCATTCCTCTTGGTTATCCTCTATGTGTTTGGTATAGCACAAGGCCATTGAAGCTTAGAGTCAAATGCAAGTTCTGTTTCTAGAGTATTTGGTAACGTTCCTAAAATCCCCAACTTGCAGATGGGGACACTCTATCTCACGGGTCACAATCTCAACTAAATTACAGAAGGAAGAGAGGATGGATGAGTATGTGGAGTCTGCAGTAGAGATAGTAGGTATAGGACAAAATTCAAAGTATTCACAAGGCTGCCCAAGTTTTCCCTGCCTTCACATTGGCAACTTTTCCATAACTTGCCATAGCTGTTCCAGCTACAGGGGGAATCGTTTCATAAGAAAAATGATTCTGAGGAGTAACAGAGTTGAGTTGTCTAAAGTCCCTGGCCTATTTTTTGAATTTTAATAAATATGCAACCCAATCCACCTACCCTCTAACAGAACTAACATTTCATTTGGATGCAAGACAGTGTACAGTTGCAACTTGCTTTTGTGTAATCTCAGTTAGCTGGAAGGTAATGAATCTTTCTATTGTGCAGAGTCAGAACCTGGATAACAGCTACTGCTGCTGAATGTTAGGACGTCTAGAAATAATCGACCCAAGGATAACAAATCAGTGTTGGAAACAATCTTAAGTACTCATGCACAGTCATAAGGACGTGCATGAATTCAGTTCCTGAGGGTAACAACTTGGCTATAAAAGCACTGGAAAGGCGTTCAGGTACACAGGTGCTTGGGCCTGGACCCAGGACATAAATTGAAAGGAAGACAGGATGTCCCACGTTGCTTAGTGTCTCCAATAATTGCTGCCCTTTCTCTCAGTGACTGCTATGCTCAATTTAATTTTAGGCAAAATTTCTCGTGAGAGAAGCATTGCCAGAACTTTGAAAGTTTTGCCAAGAGGCTTTAGGGAGCTCTGTATACAACTTCACAATTGCCCAGTTGTTATCTTCTGCCCCGCTGGCAGAGAATTTGGAAAGTGGGAAGAGGTCCTTAGAGGCATTCCACTTTAACCAGGGTTGTGACTGAATACCTCATGACAGGCCACATTTCCTTTGGGGGTGGAATGTGGAGAACATGGCCAGTGTTCTGACCCACATCCTTGAGTTGGCATAGAAACCATTGGCAAATTTGTGTTCAAGTAGAATTTGCCTATAGGGTACCATGCTTCTGCTATCAAACTTCACATCCGCTCTGGGTATACAGTCATATTTTTACTAATATTCAAAATTTACTCAGCTATAATATGATACCCAAATACTACTATGATGGTGTTCAAGAGAGGAAGGCAGAGACAGTGTGTCTAATAGGACATACGGTGTAGGAATTTGGAACTCTGGAGTCTGCTTGTCTGCATTCAGATTTCTGGGTCATCTCTAACTATCTCTGTGACCTGATCCAAAGCATTTCCTTCTACATACCTCATCTTCCTCATCTGTAAAATGATTGTGATGACGGAAATTTCCTCACAGGTAGTATTCACATCACAGAAGTGTGGATATTAAGTAAGTTAGTCATCTTAAAGTGCATAAAATGTGTGCTAAAGTTTCAGCAGATGTTATATTTTTTGATATAGAATGTGCCATAGTATGATCAGAATAGATCCAGAGCCCCTATATTTCATGATGGCGACATGAAAGAAAGAGGGCAGGCTGCCTGGGTCACACATTGAGTTATAGAAGGGAAGATTGACTTAAGGACTTATGTAGGTAGCTCTGGTATTTCTGAAGAACTGTGAGGTTTATGGTGGAAAATTCTTGGAATGTTTACCAAATCAAAGCTTTTGGAAGATATTCTTTGTAGCACTGGTACCTAGAGTGTCTGTGTTTGTGTAAAGGAGGGCCCATTCTTAAATCTGACCCCACGCCCAAGAAACTACCTCCACTTCTTCTTCAGCAGATCAGTTCACCATTGGAGATAACAGGAAGAAAAGTTTCAATATTTTATACAATTTGAGAATTGACTTTTAGAGTTAAACCTGGCAATGTAGCCAGGCTATTTTTTGGGGGAAAAATAAGTTCTTAGTATTTCCTTCTTCTTTGCTGATAATGAATGCAGAAAAGAATGGCCTCTCCCCACCATGTGCTAAAAAAATGTTTACCTACCCTTCTGTTTTCCAATCCAAACTGGTATGATAACATTCAGGAGGTCAACATTTGAAATGGTTTTGAAAAAGAAAACCACCCACACTCAAAAAAACTATTTTCCTTCCTAGTAAATGTAATTTTAAATTTCAAAGGCAGGATTTAGGTCAGTGGTTTGGGTCATTTTTTATTTTACCCAAACTGGGCCACCCTTTCCTTATTGTGCAATCCAGAGGAATCAAAAAGATGTCAGGTAATAAAAATCCAGCAAAATAAAATAAAATAAGAAAATAAAAGAAAGAAAGAAAGTTGGAACACAGTCTGCCCAAAGTTACATGCCTTTAAGTTTTGCTGACTTCAGCAGAATTTGTATATTAGTAACGAAGGGCAGAATCTGGTCCACTGATTTTTATTATCATTGAAGAAGAGGAGATTTTTCTGACTGTAAAGTGGGAAAGCATAATTTATGACTTAGATCCAGGCTGACAAGAACCAAGAGATGGAAATTTACCTCCCTGTAGCTTTAAATCCAATGCTTCATAGGTGAATTGGCTCAAGTGCACCCCATGAGAACAAGGGGCACTTAGGTCCAAACTGACCTTTTAGCTGGTGGAGCATCCAAGGCATATGGATGTGTTCTCACACAACATCTCCTAGGGAAGCTTCTTAGGCCACAGAAACAAGACACAGTAAGGAGGCTGGTTGGATAAGACTGTTTTAACCTGTCAATCTCTGTTATTCTCATTAATCATGTCAGTGCAGTGCAGGAACCAAGGGGACGACTTTTCACATCATACATAAAGTTTTAGCTTGCTAGTGCTGACATGGACTCTGGATTCATGAACTCTGATGAATGATGAAACTGAGGTGAATATGATAATTCCCTGGAAAATCTTTGCCATTTTCCTCCTCTCTTACCCTCACCCTGCTGCACCCACATTAAAATTTATACACTTTCCACTGGGCACATTTATTTGACCTTTTTACTTTCAAATGAATAAACATTTTTCAATACTTAACACCCAAATCTGTGGTTCTTTAGCTGACTGGTGAGCACATTTCAGAGGTGAAACATATTCAGATGACACCAAATGTCTTGGTCACTTTTCTATTGCTGTGAAGAGACAGCATGATTGGCAATTTTTTTTTAAATCTTTTTTTTTATTGAGAAAATGAGAAAAAAAAACAAGTTTCCACCTCCTCCCAGCCTCCCATTTCCCTCCCCCTCCTCCCACCCTTCTCCCCCTCCTCCCACCCTTCTCCCCCTCCTCACACCCTTCTCCCCCTCCCCCCACTTCTTTCCCCCTCCCTCTCCAGTCCAAAGAGCAGTCAGGGTTCCCTGCCCTGTGGTAAGTCCTAGGTCCTCCCCCCTCCGTCCATATCTAGGAAGGTGATGACTGAAAAAGCATGGGATTGGCAAATTTTATAGATGAAAACATGTAATTGGGGCTTACTTACAGTTTCAGAGAGTTCATTATCATCATGGGGGGTGCATGGTGGCACACAGGCTGACAAGTTACAAATATGATGTTATTAGTACTATACTTTACATCCGTTTCAATTTTGCTTAAGGTATTATCTATACAGCTTGTATTTATACAGCTTGTTTAATTATGAAATCTGAAGTTTTAGTCCTTAAAAAGAAGTGTGTGTGTATGTATATATATGTATATATTTATATAAAATCTATATATTTGTTAATAAAGAAATACAGGATAATAGTCATACTTAACTATCAGACTTATAGTCATGCTAATTAGGTTTTCTAGGTATACAGTGATAGCTTTCGGATAGATAGGTAATATTCAAAAACTTCAAAGATCTACAGAATATGACATTTAATAGCTTAGTCTTTTCTTCTTTTGGATTTTTCGAGACAGGGTTTCTTCATAGTTTTTTTTTGGTTCCTGTCCTGGAACTAGCTCTTGTAGAACAGGCTGGCCTCGAACTCACAGAGATCCACCTGCCTCTGCCTCCTGAGTGCTGGGATTAAAGGCGTGCGCCACCACTGCCCGGCTTAGGCTTTTCTTGACATGAGATACGTATGCTCCTGGCAGCACCAATCTACTCTAAGGAGGATGATGGGCATCAAAGAAACTCCATATGGAGTTTGCTTTCTTTGTGGCATAAGCTAGCCATTATGGCAAGAAACTACTTTTCTTTGACTGCAGTATGCAGTCCAACGTGGAAAAGCAGAAAGCAAAGAAAGGTGATTGCTGAACATTGCCAAGATAGAATAAGACAGTTCTTCGAAATTTCCTACTTCTGCAAAAATTATATCAGATATTCTAGACTTGTAGGCCAAAAGATAAACGTCCCAACATTTCAGAGGAACCTTGGGTAACTGTCTAGGAAATCAGTTGTTTCTGTCATTTCTTACATTTTTTGGAAGTCACTTCCTGTTTATTCAGATAATATTATTTCCTTCTCGGGTCTTTGATGGGGTTGTAGACTAGGCAGTTATAGTTCTTTCAAATCTTGGCAAAAGGCATATTAGGTACAAAACTTTGGACTCTTCAGAAGAGGACAACTCATGGTGTAATCTCTATAAATGTGCCAATTACTTATGGACTGGGCATTGAGAGTGTATTTCTTACTTGGTAATTATTCTTGTATGTAGTTTCATTTTTGTTAGGGTTATTACCTTTCATTTCTATTTGGACAATATCTGGTTATTATTCTTACTGTATATAGTTTTACAGTGTTAGAGTTAGAACTTTTCATTTAGACAAACTTTTCATTTAGACTTCTCAATTAGACAAAAAGGTGAAAATAGTGTGGGAATTCTGTTATGTGTCCATTAGCAGGTTGAGAGGTAGGGTTTTCATGGGGATGGACATGACTGATAAAGAGGAGGCTCTTTCGAGTGAGGAAGCAAGCGAAGGTGGGTAAGCAGTGGCTTGTGATTGGGCTCAGGTTCCCCTTTTGTTTTTTAATATTTGTGCATGGGATTTTGCGTTTTAAAAAACCATAAAGAAGTTTTTATCAAACATATGTTTATGTGTGTGTTATACATATTTATGTTATAATGTATGTATGTATATTACTATGGCATATGGTAAGTATTAGTGAGAAAATCAGACACAACCTAGAGAAGAAGCTGCAATTTGAAATAATAGGCACAAAAATCCCCTTTGGAAGGTTCCCACAAGTTAATTACTGGAAGAGATTAGAAGGAGACTGAAGACGTCTTGGCAAACTTTTCAAGAGAGAGGCCACAAGTGTAAACAGCCTGGCAGGACCTGCTTTATTTGAGGAGTAGCTTTTGGTATTTATTATTTTCAAAACTGTAGCATAGGTTAAACTATTGGGTTACCATGGAAAGGGAAATGGCTTTGAACAGGAGCCTTGCTGGAATAGATCTTGATGACAAGGTCATGGTAGGTGTCTAAAGATTACTAAATGAACAAGGGGCATTTCAGCACAAACGGTACTGTACTGGGACTGGGTTTAGAAAGACGGAATGAAAGTGAAGACAAGGAAAGGACTTGGAGACTATGTTTGAATCATCAAAGGTCTGAGGGACCAGAGATGAGGAATGTAAAAAAGACACACAATCAGACTGCAAAAGGATTTGCACTGAGGCCGTGGAGCTAGTGTGTCATTTTGTAAATGTTTCTGAACCACCATATTTCAGAGGAGAGGAAAAGTGAGGTCATCTTATCAATTTAAGGAATTATTCATGAAAAGAAATCCCTTTAAACACTTACTCTATTTTTCATGGTGCATGCTGATTTCCCCTTTTGCTTGCAGTTTGACCCACTTTTTATTTTTATTTAGTTTTTAGTTTTTGGCATTCTACTTTAGTAAATAACATTTCCTCCCTTCTTTTTCTCCCTCCAAACCCTCCCATACTTCTCCATGTCCTTTTTCTAGTTCATAGCTTCTTTTTTTTACTAATGTTGTTACATTATCTATCTATCTATATCTATCTATCTATCTATCTATCTATCTATCTATCTATCTATCTATCTATCTATCCATCATCTATATATCTATTTATCATCTATCTATCTATCTATTTATCAAGCATCCACCATGCTTTATTTTATTGTAGTCATAGATTTATAAATTATGTTTTATATTATATTGCTTCTTTTCCATTTTTTGATGTTTATTTTCAGGTCCAGAATATAATTGAACGTGATGGTTGTCCTTGGTAACTAGAAAGTTGTGTATACTTTTTGTTTTAGAGTGGAGGGTCCTACAAATGTCAATATGACCAAGTTGGTTGGCTGTGTGCAAGCCTCTACTGATTTCATTATTTCCTTGCTTTGTGGCTCATTCATTTGGAAGGATAGGGAAGTATCTTACTAAAATGTGTTTTTATGTGTTTTCCTTATTCTTGGAGCTTTAAGTTTTCCTTGTGCATTTCCAAGCTCTGTTGTCAGATGCAGTCACATTTAAACTTACCTTATAACTTAGAATATAAATTATATATATATGTTATAAAGTTACCTTATAACTTCTAATACCTTATAAGTACTCTTATGTGTATCAATAGTCTCTTTTCTGAGTATGTCATCTGATATTATTATAGTTCCAACTTTATTCCCTCTCTCTCCTCCATCCCTCATTTCTTTCTCTTGTTGCTGATCTTCCCAACCATATTACATATTTCTCTATATATTTCTAGCTTAAGTGGATTCTGTGGATTGACTATTAAGGGGCCTTGCTTTCTAAAATCCAGTGGAAAAATAATTGCTTTACAATTAAGATATCAATTATTAGCCTTATTGTGTTTAAATCTATTTTATTAGTAATTTTTATTTGACTATATAGCCATAAGTTTTCCTTTCTGCCTTATTTTACTGGCTTTATCTACTTATAGTTTATTAGTTCTATCATTTAAGAATTTTCAAGATGGCTTAGCTGCTTAAAATATAAATCATGTAATATATGTTTTAAATTTTAAGCATCTGTTCTAAAGTGACATTTCATTGCTTCACACATAAGAATCTATAAATAATGTATTTTTCTTCCTTCTCTCCCTTTTTTCACATTTTATTTTGAAACAAAGCATCTTTAACTTTCCTAGACTGTCCTTGAACTCAGTCTGTGCCCAGGCAGGCTTTTATCTCATCATCTTCCTTCCTCAGTCTCCCAGGCAGCTAGGATGACAGGCGTGTGCCATTGGGCCTGCCTCTTTAAAGATGCTTCATGCTCCATTCTCTCTTCCTTTTCCGTTTGACTTTGTAACGCATCACATCACTTGTTCTCACCTGCCAGCTTTCGAATATGCATCTTCTATACTCATCACCATTTTTATGTTGACATTGTTTTGTTGGTGTGTATATGTACCTGTGTGCACATTCATGCGGAGGTCAGAGAACAACCTCTGGTATCTCTCTCCAGTCTCTTTCTGTGCTTTGAGAAAGAGTATCTCACTGGCCTGGTACTTCATCAAGTAGGCTCGGCTAACAGGCCAGTGAGCACCAGACCTGTCCCTGTCTTCCTTTGTGCCTCCTGTGGGCTTAGAATTGCCCACCAAAATACTGGACTTCTTACATGAGTTCTTATGATTTAACTTGGGTCTTCATGTGTTCAAGGCAAATGCTTTACCACCTGAGCCATCTTGCATGCCCTGTTTTGCACTTTTAATAATGTCATGATGTAAAGGACTGTGAGACTATTTTCTGTCTGCTCCAATTCCACACTCCCATTTGACAAAAGGCCATGACAGGAAGGGAAACTTCTTGTCTTCTGAAAACTAGGACTTTACATGCAATCAGTTTCAAAGAATTGTTTGACTCAAGAGAGAAAGCACAAGCTGGTAAGCATGAGGAAACTTTCCAGGCATGGCTTTCGTTGCTTGTGGTGACTCACAGACTGTTTGGCCATTCTCCTAGAGTGGCATGGCTTTGGGCAGTTGAGCTGTGAGGCAATCAGGAAGAACAGGAAGTCATGTACATATTTCAGTAAAATCCCCAAGCAGTATATCTCTAAATACTGCTATGAATCTTATAGTACATAGCTTTCTGAATGAACTTGTAGCGCATGCGTACGTGCATGCATGTGTGCATGTGCGTATGTGTTGGATATGAAATGTATAACTCAGAGGGCCAGTCAGTCAAGTTAAAGCAATAAAATTGTACCCCTATGTGATCTCCATGTGTCAAAGCAAACAAACTTGAACATATTGATTGCTTTTAGCAATGAAAAATCTACACAGAACTCATAGAAATATTTAAATGATCATTGTAGAAAAAAAAGTAAAAATATAGAACTGTTCCAGGTAATTCAACCTAGTAATATTCAATACAAGAGGAAAAGACAAGTGATAACAAAGTACAAGGAGGGGAATTATTTGTTTTACACTAGTGTATTCAGCTTGTGGACCCCATAATTGCATAAACCTGAGAGTCTGTCTGCAGCTTATAGAGCATTTGATGGCATGCACAGTGCCCTGGGTTCAAAGCTTTAAAAAATCAAATTCAAATTTGGGCAGAATGATAAACAAAAAGGCATGTCACTTAGGTCAACCTAAAATGTATTTCAATATTTAGAGAAATACATGTAAACACAGAGGCAAAACAAATGAGTTGCATCTCCTCTGCAATATTAATAACAATAAAATACTCTTTAGATTTAGAGAATAAGCAAGATTTAATTTTCTTATCTCCAGATAATCTGCTGTCTGCATGTGTGGCAAGATAGATGTTCTTGGAGATATCAGGGTCAAAGATTTCTTTTTAAATGTAAGTGCTTTGTAAGTTGTTAAATCTCTAAGGATAAGTCTGTATTCTGGAAAGGAACTTGAATAACACAACTGCCTTCCCATTTTGTGTTATTCCAGTGTGCTATTCTCAAAGAGAACCTCACAAACATAGTAAGCACTTTCACAGGAAGGGAGAAAGCTCACACCCAATCCCATTTCTTTGTTTTATGCCTGTTTTGTTTTGAACAGAGTTCTACTGTGTAGCCCTGGCAGTCCTGGAACTCGCTCTGTAGACCAGGCTGGCCTCAAACTCAGAGATCTGCTTGCCTCTGCCTCCCAATTGGTGGGTTTAAAGGCGTGCGCCACTGCTGCCAGGCAGCACCTCCTAATATTAGTGTAAAGATTCCAAATTTTAAATTAGAATTCATTGGGATTTTAAAATTAGCATTAAATGTTAGCCTAACACATAGTAATTGGAAATAGTTTAAAAGAACGAATCAATGAGCAAATATGCCTATTTTTAAATGCAAATACAAAGAAGAAAATTATTAGGTGTTACCTCCACTTTTTACCATTAAAAAGTAACTAATTTGTAAATCCAAGAAGAATGATAGTATTTTCTTAGCAGATGTGGAGTTTATTTCATATGATGTAGTCTCACTTTCATCAAAGAAATAAATCTTAATAGCTTTACACAGGAATAAGCTGCCTCATCATGCTAAAATTATTAGCTATACCAATATTATGCTTAATGATTAAATGTCAGACAAATATAATCAAATTTATGAATGAAACAATGCAATCTGTTTTATTATGTAGCATTGATTTTAAAATTCTAACAGATACAATAATATAAAACATTAAGGAGTTACAAATATTTTAATGGAGGAAACCCAATTGTCAATACTTGCATATTATTTAGGAAATGAAAGAGAATTCATTTAATAGGTTTTTGAACCCACATGAAGATGAAATGAGCTGGCCCATTGACACTTAAACACACAGAAGTAAGTGAGTTTTGTATGGGGCACGTTTAGACAATAGGAAAATATAATAGCAAGCAATTTCTTTATTAATAATACTAAAAATTGAAAATATCCATGAATTGATTATTAGGAGATATAGTAATATGGGAAATTGTTTGTAATATTTATTTGAAATTGGCAGGACCCTTATCTTTATGTATAGTGTGATTTTTGAATATTAGCTTATATAGGAAAATAACTAGACAATACCAGCTATAAGTTATTAGAGCTATTTTTCATTACAAAGCCAAAACGAGTTATTATTTATGTGTGTATATATACGTATTCACACACCTATGTATGCATGTATGTGCATATGTATGTATGTATGTACATGTATGTTTATGTATTTGAGAAAAGCTCTCGTAGTGGACGTGTATTGAACTTCTATTCCTACAGCCTCTATCTTCTGACTGTATATAATTTTCTTCTTCAGTACTAATTATAATTTAATTTTTTCAGGAAAAAATTAAAAATATTTTTTAAAATGTAATGATATCCTTAGTTTTATTTACATGAAACATTTAATCATTAGAACAATGTTGGCAGAGTGTCATCTACAGTCATCTCAGGAGATTCATCTGAAATATTTGTTTAACATTCTGGTTCCTGGATATCCTGTTATGATCATTGTATCATACTGTCTTGATGAGAAACCAAGAACTTGTATTTTAAACAAGCATTCTGGATGATTCTTTTGTAAACTAATATTTGAGGAAAAATATGTAAAAGGCTTTATTCAGCATGCACACAAAAATGGCATTTTGTTTTGGTTTGGTTTTTGGTTTTTCAAGACAGGGTTTCTCTGTAGCTTTAGAGCCTGTCCTAGAACTGTCTTTGAAGGTCAGGCTGGTCTTGAACTCACAGAGATCTGCCTGTTTCTGCCTCCTAAGTGCTGGAATTAAAGACATGTGCCACCACTGCCTGGCAAAATGGTGTTTTGTAGAGCAGAGAATTTGAACAGCTCTAGTGTCTTTGATTTTATTCTTTCTGAGAGATTGTTTCAAATGCAAAGTTGTGAGCAGCCAGAAAGGTCACTGAAACAGAATAGTTGAGACTATGTAATTTACGAAGGAAAAAAAAGATTATTTGGGCACATTATTCACCAAGTCCAAGAACATCATTATGGAATCTTCTTGGCTTCTGGTAAGAGCCTCGTCTTGCTTCAGTTTATAAAGGGCAGTGGAAGACAGCATGGTACTATATGGCTGTCTGCTTGTCTAAAACTAAGCTGGTCCCATGAGAACTAATCAAGTCTCATAAGATGAGGAAGGATGTTGGTAGGTAGGGCTTCTGTGGGAGGATCCTGTAGTCACACATCCCTCTTTGCTTCTGATCTTGTTGGTGAGAGTACACCTATTTTAATATTATGTGGTTAAATATGGCCTTCCCCCCAAAACCTAAATCTTCTTGTCTGGTCCCCTTCCTCCCCACACTATTGCATGAGCAACCAAATATAGGTATAAGGTTGATTTTAGACACAAATCATATCCAAATCATGACAAAGATAAGGTGAGTTCCCACGGTTTCTTAGTTAGGGTTACTATTATTGTGATGAAACACCATGACCAAAGCAACTTGGGGAGGAAAAGGTTTGTTTCCCTTACACCTCCATCTTGCAGCTCATCATGGAGAGCAATGAGGGCAGGAACTGAAGCAGGGCAGGAACCAGGAGGCAGGAGCTGATGCAGAGGACATGGAGGAGTGCTGCATATTGACTTGCTCTCCATGAGCAAGCTCTCTTCACAGCTTGCCTTCTTGTAGAACCAGGCCCACTAGCACAGGTGTGGCATCACCTCCCTAACAATCGCTAAGCTAATCAAGAAAATGCCCTACAGGCTTGCCTATAGTCCAGTCTTACGGACACATTTTTTTTTTTTAACTGAGGATCCCTCTTCTCAGATGACTCATCTTTCAGCAAGTTGACTTAAATCATGTCAGTACATACAGTCAAGCCAATTCTTTACACACCAGGTAGGGCTACCATTCCCTGACTGGTGACTGTGAAACAGGTTCTCTCTGTTCTGTTGATTTACATCATTCACTAGAAACCCTAAATGCCAGCATCCATGCCAATGTCATGGCACTGGCATTGTCTATTAAGTTCTCTTTTACGTCTCTAGCACCTAGCACAATTTCTGGAATATCATAGACACACTGTCGATATTTGTTTAAGGAACAAATGTGTACTAGCCTAGGGTCTGCTAGGCATGTAGCAAACCCCGGTGCTCTAAGGAAATCACCCGAGAGCCAGGCCTTGCTCACTTCTCTCTCTCCCACACTGTACCTCCTTCCCCTATCCTTTGAGAATGAACCTGGAGTTCCAGGAACCCAGGCGGGTTTATTGTTAGGAAACTGTAGGATCCCCTATCTTTGAGACATACAGGATATTGTCGAAGCTTGAGCTTCTCAGATTTGGTTGAGGTGCCTAAGAATATTTGAGGTTATTTCCTGAAAAGCAAAGGTGAATGGACCCTTTGTGTCCATTAGCATGCGTGGCTCTGCTATTAAGAGAGGAGACGTGTCCCTGCCCTCTGCTGGGAATGCATGTGAAAGCTGCATGCTGTGAAGGCACAATTATGTGCCTTGTGAGGCTGACTTACCAACTAACTGGAAAACACCTTGTATTAGTTCCTTATTACTGTTTTAACAAGTTACCAGATATTTTTGGCACTCCAAATTTCCACCTGCAGGTTAAAAATTTGACACAGATGTTAGATTGGAGTCCAGATGCTGGGCTGGCTACATTCCTATTTTAGAATTTCTAGGGCACTATGGTTTTCCTCTCCTTTCTGGAGAGCGCCCACATTCCTTAGTTTGTGGGTTCTCCTGTTTCGAAGCCAACAGCAGTGTACATTTTAGATCCTTCCTATAGTCACATCTTTCTCTGACACTAATCTCAGTGGGGATAAATTCTCCTATTTTTAATACCTTGTAATTAGATGGAGATCTACCTGAATAACTCCAGATCCTCCTATGGTTGAATGGGCACTGAGGTAACCACATCTGCTCATTCCTACCTGCCATGTAAAGAAACATATTTACAGGGCCAGGAACAGGATGCAGATATATATTCTGAGTCATTATTCCACTTATTACAGACCTCAGGAGATACCTCTATTTTAGAAATGCTGGAGGCAGTGGATGAGAAGCAGAATGTTTTTGACCATTACAGAGAATCTTTGTCACATGGCTTAAATCAGACAAATTGTTCACCCTGGAAATGCCAGGGGTTACAGGGGTTACAGAGATCATATTGCATCTATCAAAGAAGGCATGAAGTTTCTGTTCATCAGCATGATGCTTCATTTGGCTAAAGAATGCTAAACGGAGATACTGTTCTCTACATAAAGATCTGGGAGAAGCAACTCCTTTCTTGTCAATTTATAAGCCTCTCTCTTCAGTCACTTGCTGCCTCTCATCAATTACAGTCAGGGAAGGTTATTTGATGCGACTTGGGCTTTATGGTCAGTGGAGATTCCAGCCTTGAGATTTTCAAGTTCGATGTTCGAGCTAACTCCCTCCCAGCTGCATCTGTTCTGAACATAAGGCAAGCCAAAATGTCAGGCTTCAGTATTATCGAGGTGTATTAATGATGAAGCAGAACCAAGCACAGAAGACTCCAGCAGTTTTGCTAGAATTTAATTAGGACATGGGAAGGGGAAGGGGACCTGCTTATGCATTTGCTCACTGTGTGTCAGCATCTGCAGAGGAACATTAATAATGTGAGAAGAGTATGACCTATATTTGCCTGAGAATGTAAATAATAAAGTCCCTCTGCCAATATTCAAAAACTGTTTATAGCCTGTAGAGAATTTCATGGGACCTATTTTTATCCTGTAGTTTCTCTGTATCATGTGTAAACACCACATGGAGAAGATTATGTGCAAGCAGGAATTAGCATTAAAACATGATGTACTCATCCAGTTTTCAACAGATACAACATTTTCCAAATTGGTTTGCTGTCAATGACCTTCAAGACTGCAGAGATATGGTAATGTGGAGAGGGGACATGTACCTAAGTGTTTTGAGTAGTCTTCATTTTTATATAAATGTGACGAATATAGAAATGAATTTTCATATGCATGTGGGATTTGCATGTGTGTGCACATATATACTCACATTTGCCTGTGAGCATCTGATTTTTTTTTTGCCAATAAGCATCAAGTTTCACTATGAGTCACTGAAAATATTCCTTTATTTTCCTGAATATTTAGTCATGGGTACCAGCTTTTGGCATGGCTACCTACCAGCCTGGGATCCCAGTTCATAGAGGAGCAGTGATTAGACTTGGGAACATCAAAAACTAGGGAGGACCCCTGAATGCTTTTGCTGCTGGATAGATTTGTGGTCCTCGGTCTCTACTTACTGACAAGGAGGATATTGAGTGAATCTTAAGATGAGAAGGTCTCAGTTTACTTCCCAGTGCAGTTTCTGTTCTGGGAAAGTCATGGAGCCTCTAGTCCAATGGCTTCAATTGTCTCATCTATAAAAAAGCAATAAAATAATACTGATTTCCTAGGACCATTGAATTAAGGCCTATTTGATCTATGTGGAATGCCAAGAGCAGTATCTGTCATTAATGATACTCTGTAGGAGTTACCTCACAAATACACTTATTTGAAGATTAAATATTCTGCAGGTCAAATGTTTTTATAAATAATTGTGCAAATAATGTTTTGGTCAACTGAAAGTTTTGGGGGAAATGAGCTTTGAAGAGCTGTGTGTTTGAGTGAAGATGTCAGAAATGACTTGAGTGATGGAACAGCTTTTTTTCTTTGTGTTTTCATCCCTGTTTCTTTCAGATGACTGGTTTGCCCTGCGTCTCCTCAGTGTTTCCCCACGGAGCTATGACTTTGTAGGAACATGCCTCTTCCCTACCTTTTACACAGGGCTGCAACTAGGGAAAACTGTCTTAGGCACTAAGCACCCCCAAACAAACATATTCCCTAATAGGTTATATTTTAATATGATATTTAAAAAATAAAAATAAATAAAATTTTAATGAATAAGATGTAAAAGGGGGATAACTTTTATTTACTTTTCTTATGGTTCAACATCTACCTGTTTCTTGGCATGATGCTAAATAAAACACCATCCATGTAAGACTTCAAATTTTTCAGAAATACATGAATTGTAATAATGATTAGTATTGACATACCTGTGCATTTACCACTGTATTTTGAATAATGTAACCCAAGTAATATAAAGTCAACAATTTCTTTAGTCACTAACTTGAAGGCCAGTAATTCATACTAGCTGGTGTTTAGTTCATTGAAATTCACCATAGATTGTCTAACCTTAGGTTAATGGTCCTGTTTTAACAACTTATTCACCTATGTTCCTCACCTATGTATCTGAACTACCTAATCTTTTTGCTTGTAGGTGTTTTTGTAAAGATGCAAACTTCTAGGCATCATGCAGATCTGTCAGCTAGTAACTGTTGAAGAGGCTTGGAAACTGGCTCGAACAAGCTATACTTTCTTCCTCTATAATCCACCTTCTCTTCCAACAATCTCAGTCTCCATCTGGCTGTATGCCCTCCCAACCTTCCAGTTTGTTTGGTTAAATTTCTGCTGGTGTGTTTTAACTTTAGTAGCAAAGGCTCTAAATACAACAACTCATGTTAGTCTCTGTTCCAGAGGCAATTCAGTGTTAACAGCTGTTGAAGCCCATCCCTGCATCCTCTATTATGGAATTCTGATTTTACTAGGAGATTGTTATACCTATTTATGGTTAGTATAACTATTGATATAATTGGATTTGCAACTGTTGATTTTTCCTACAGCAACCTGGCAGAAAAGCATATTGTTTTATACTTTATAGAAATATTATATTCTGATAGTTTGGTGTTAATCTGTGTTACGATTTCATTCTCTTTCCACTGCTGACTGAGAGTTGTGGAGTTTTAAAAGAGGTCATCTCTAGGGATGTCACATACCATCTAAACTTCTCATATTATCTCACAGATAATATAATAGCACTACACCTGTATTTAAAAACAGACATATTTCCATCACTCTGTCCATTATGTTGTTACACATTTTGTTTCTAAATTTTTAATAAGCCCATACACTACATATAGCTATTATAAATATCCTTCAGAGAAACTTAACAAGTGGGAAGTGTTTTTAGTGCCTTTATAATAATCATTTTTTTTGCTGCTCTTGATATTTTGCATGAATTCCAATTTCTGTATGTTATTGTTTTCCTTCTGCCCAGAGAGTTTCTGGTGATAAATACTTCTGTTATCTAGAAACTTGTTAATTCATTTAATTGTGTGTGAGTGTGCGCACAGTGTACACATGCACACGTGTGCATTACATGCATTTGGGTTTATGTCTGTCCACATTCATGTGGATGCATATGGAGACTAAAGGACGATATTGAATGGCTTACTCTATCTCTAGCCTCCTTATTACCTTGAAATGGGGTTTCTCACTGAACTAGAACATCCGCTTTTTAGCAGGCAGGCTTGCAAGCAAGCTCTCAGGCACTTCTTGTCTTTGTCCCCTAATTCTGATGTTACAGGAAAACACAGCCAGGCTCAGCATTTACGTGGTAACTAGGGATTTCAACTCAGGTCTTCAGGTGCTCTTACCTACTGAGCCATGTCCCCAGCTCCAATTTAAAGTTTTGATACATAGTCATTTTGTTAGACACATGATTCTGTACTTTTATGTAAGAGGCTTAAAGATGTGACTTCATGGTCTCCTTGTTCACATTCTGTCGTCTAATCTTCTAATTTCCATATATAATTTGTTGATTCCTGAATGGCCTTTTAAAGGTTTTTTTTTTCTATTTATTACTGTTTCTCTGAAGTTTGGACAAGATAGACTTGGGCAGATTCCATGTCTGTTTTGTTTGAGGATGTGATGCTGAGCTTTGCTTAACTGTTGCTTTATTGTTTTCACTAGAACTTGAATAATTTTTGACCATTTTCTATCTTCAACATGTCACCTACTTTTCTAGTATGTGAGGTTAAGCAAAGTGTTCTAGAAGCCATTTTTGTTCTATTACTAAACCCTTTCTCTGCCCACGCTTTACTTCCAGTGTTTCTGCTTGCTCTGTCTTTCATTTCACTAGTTTGTCACTGTAGACTTTGTTGTCAATCTCATAGAGCTCCTCCCACAATAGATGGGATTTGATTGGTCAGTTGCCTACAGTCCACTTAGATCGTCATCATGCTCAGATCTTTCCCTCTCATTTAAATATGTTCAGCAGAGGTTTGCAGTGGTGTTAATGTCCTCATCTGTACATTAAATTAATTTTTTATGTGTATGGGTGTTTTGCCTGCATGTATGTTTGCACCATGTATATGCCTGATGCCCACCGAGGACAGAAATGATTGTCAGATCCCCTGAAACTGGAGTTATAGATGGTTTTAAGTCACCATTACAGTTATGGGAATTAAGCCCGGATCCTCTGGGAGAGCAGTCAGTGCTCTTAACTTCTGAGTTCAGTTCCTATAATTCCATGTCTGAGTCTGTTCCTATTGATTGCTTTCCCCCTTTAAAAATGGTCATAATCTGCCATTTTGAAATGGATAACTGTACTGTGAACTAGCTTTCTTGAGCATTATTTTTTTTAAAAAAATAGGATTTAGTTTTGTCATGATTTACAGTTAAATTATTAGGCACTGGTTGAACCTTTTGGGAGATGGTTTTCTAGGTCATGTTAGAGCAGAATAAGGTCAGCTTTTAATTTAAGAGTGGCTTTCGCACAGGTTCAAGGTCACTGCCCCACTTGGATGCAATCCATCTCTCAGTGCATTAAGATACCTTTCCAAACATTACAGTTTGAGCAAAACTCTTCCGAGTTCCAAGTGGGCTTCAGGGCTTGTCAGCCTCCACTTTCTCTTGACTTTGAGAAGTTTCTTCTAACATATACCGATCAGTGCTTAGGCCAAATCTCAAGGATTCCCACCCTAGAGATCCCTGGAAGCCTTTATGCAACCTTCTCATGGGTATTGTTCCCCACTCATTCTGACTGCTCATTCAGTAATCAACAAATTACCTATAGAAAATATGATGGTTAGAGGACATTGTGTGACTAACAAGACTGTAGAATCATCTTTTCAAATTAAATATGAAAGAATTTTTTGGCCATTTTCTATTTTCAACATGTCACCCCCTTTCTACTGCATAAGTCATCAGAGCTCTATCCAGGTATCATCAGTCCTATTCTCTGCTCATACTTTATGCACACTTCTATCTACCCTTGACTTCCAAGCTCTGTCTCCTGTCTTTAGAATGACCTCTGGCTGGCTGTGTGGATTCCTTTCTTTTTCTTCCTTCCTTTCTTTCTTTTTTTTCTAACCATGCTGTATCCTAGAAACTCTCCAGGCATATGCTGGTGCTGTTTCTCTTCTCTACATTGCCAGTTGTTAACCATTCATACATGGTCTTTTCCTATCTCTGTTTATTTAAAGTACAGAGATCTGGTCTGGCTTTGGACATCCCCTTAAGACTAGAATCATTTAAACATTTAGGTCACTGTGAGTATGAGGCAATCTTCACCACAATCCTCCCATTCTCACACTTTAGCCAACGTAGGCCCAGACAGAGAAATTAAATCCTCCTGAGCGATGACATGGCACAGAAACCAAGAACATGGGGAGGGGCAGAAACCTGTATTCAAATACTTCTGCACTGATGCACTCATGACCTCTGTGCACGTCTGTTTCAACATCTATAATGTGATTACTATGCAGTTCATAGAGCTGTTCTCTAAACTGCACGATAGTAATGACCAGGTGCTCAGAACAGTGTGTAACAACTGCTTGGTTCTCAGTGACTGCCAGGATTATTCCCAGAGTCACATGCTATGGTGGTGAAGGCCAAGAGAGGTTGTCTAGGTCATGATTTCCACTTGTTCTAAGAACCAAAGTGATGAGCATGCTAAAGACTGAGCATATGACTGCAAATAGGAAGTTTTGATAGTTTCTCAATGTGATTGTATTTATTGAGATCACACAATATTAAAAGATACAATTATAATGATATAAACTGACCCCCTGATCGCCAAATCAGTTTAGGTGCAGAGACTGAGGTCTTGGAAGGTCACGTAAGTTCTGTGGCTAAAGTTGATAGGTCCACATATCTCTGTCACCTTACAGAGGCCAGTCTTTAGCAACATTGTACAGTAATTAAGGGTAAATGCCCTGGGTATATAGTTTTTCTCCCAAATTACTGTTTTATCTTATTCTTGTACTATACTATTAAAATCAAATTCAACTCATAGCACATATGACTATTTGAGATGACGTCCTTGACTCAGTCATGATGCTTAGGAAGGCTGTATTACTTATTTGAAATTTTCATTCAGTGTGTGTGTGTGTGTGTGTGTGCATGTGTGTGCACTGTGTGATAAGCATGTGAATGTGTGATGTACATACAGAAGCCACAGGAGTGGATTAGTATCTTCCTCTATTGCTGTTCACCTTGTTGACCTGAGACAGAGTTTCTCACTGAAGCGGAAGCTCACCATTTTGGCGTGACTCACTGGCTAGTGAACTTCTGAGATTCACTTTCTCTCAACCATGTTCCAGTAACAGTTATATACCACCATGCTTGGCTTTTCATATGGGTGCTGAAGATGTGAGCTTAGGTCCTCATGTTTGGATAGCAAGCTCTTTTACTCATTGAGCATCCTCTCTAGCCCCGCGATATGGATAGCCAATGAGTTAGTCAAATTATTCATCTCTTTCAAGTGGCCATACTTCTTGTATATTTGAACAATGTAGTAAAAGAAGGCATCGACTCTTTAATTTTAATTAATTAATTTTACTCATTTATTTTATACAGCCATTACAGTTTTCCCTTCCTCCTGTCTTCTCATCCATTCCTCCTCTGTTTCTGTCCAGAAAGGTGCAGGCTTCCCATGGGGAAAGTAAAACATGGGGCTCTTCTTTTCTTCATGATGAAAATTAAGAGAAAAACAGATTTAAACTTTATTTTAACTTTCATTTTTTTCTTTCTTTTCTTTTTCCCTTCCTTCCTTCCTTCTTTCCTTCCTTCCTTCCTTCTTTCCTTCCTTCTTTCCATCCTTCCTTCTTGTTATTTTTTGAGACATGGTTTCTCTGTGTAGTCCTGGCTGATCTAGAACTCACTCTGTAGACCAGCTGGCTGTGAACTTACAGAGATCTGTCTTTGCCTCCCAAGTTCTAGTATTAAAGGCATATGCTACCACAGCCTGGCTACCTTAATGTTCTTAAGATGATCTGGTGTTACTGAATATTAAAACTTCCATATAAGCCTGCAATGCTGAAGTAAGAAAGCCAGTGAAGGACCACGGAACTCCATTCCCATCCTGCATTTCCCACTAGGCTGCCTACATTGCTGAGCTCTTACATGGCTATCTCTTCTTTTCTTACCAATGTGGTCATTTTATGCTCAGAATTTCTGTTGATGTTGATGTAATTTTCCCAACAAAAGGATAATTTCTCTCTCTCTCTCTCTCTCTCTCTCTCTCTCTCTCTCTCTCTCTCTCTAATCTAGGGCCACTTTGGGTCTTTATGGGTTTAATTTTCTTTTCATTTCTTCATTTCTTTTGTGTCCTGTCATTTCCCTTTGTGATTCCATCTGGATGGAATTTCTCCCCTTTAATTATAGTCACCAGTGTACTTCACATCCTGCTCCCCGAGAGATGAGGAGCAGCTGGCTCCTCCATGAGGAAGGGAGGCACTGGGAAAGCTTACCCCCTCCCCAGTGCCGAGAAGCCGTGTCAGGAATGCACCATGTTTAAATGTGAGTCTCACTGTTTGTTTATCTGAGCTTGCAGGCCTGACCTTAGCTAACTGAAACCTGATGAAAAAGAGGCAAGACTCACATCTTATCCACTCTATTTTGTTTTCTTGGCCCACTGAGTACATTTCCCCAACTCTTTGGCATTTCATTTGAGAATTAATTTGGAGCAAGTTTTCGTTCGCATATCTAAAAACAAATGCATCAGAGGCTCTCGGGGTTTTGCAAACGCAGCTTTTCCAAATGGTTAACTTGGTGTAGAAAAATTTGAGGTTTTATAACCATTTTCCTTCAGGAATGGTGGAACTTATAGGTCTTTTAAATTATCTTAAGTCAAAGATGTATTTTGAGAGGACAGTGAGGGCATCTTCCATTGGTGATAACACAGTTACCGTATAGTTGACTCAATAAGATGTTCTCATTGGATACTTTTAAATCCCTGGGGACCAAATCCAAATGAAGTAACACTCCAGATGCTAGTCTGTGCTTGTGCCGAAAGAAGCAGCAAAGTCCAAGTGAAATGTCAAGTTACATTATGTCATCTTCTTCGATCCCGAGGACATTGAATGCTGTGGTTATCTTGCTTTTCTTAATCATGAGTCTCTTCCAACATTTGAAGTAGAAACCTTTAAGTGGTAAATAGTAGATAGACTCATAAAGGCTTGGCAAAAATTTGGGTTTATTTTGCTTTCATGGCTACCTATAGGTTACATATTGGGTTCACGATAGGTGATAAGCCCCTCTCCCCTCAAAAGAAAAATTCGCATAGTTGTAGGTCTCAATTGGAATTAGAAAGTTGCCATATTCATTCTAGAGAAATGTGTTCATTCCTTTATTGATATTTTCTGTGTACCTTATGGCATGTCTCTCAGCAACCACTTGCAATGAAGTTAGCACACCAGAATATATGTGGACATTAAATACACACACACACACACACACACACACACACACACACACTGGTGTCTAACTCTTGCCTAAGATCTACTAAAGCAAATTTGTGAAGATGAACAGCTCGAAGAATTGGTCTTTTGTCAAGCTTTATTTTATATATATTTATTTTTAATTGTTTGTGTGTATGTAGACATGCATGTGTCATGGAGTCTGTGTGGAGGTCTGAGGAGAACTTGGAGCTTGTTTTTTATTTCCACCACATAGGTTTCATGGATCAAACTCAGGCCATTAGCTTTGACAGCAAGTGCTTTTATCCACTCAGCCATCTTGCTAGCCCTGAACTTCATTTTTGGTTCTTTAAGTGATGCTGGGAAGCCCCCAGGACTGAGAGGCATGGTTATATAGAAGGAGTTTTCAGTTTCCACTTTAGCAGCTTCCGTATTCATAGTTTAGAGAGTCATTGAAATAATCCTATGAATTGTCCACAAAACTACCCTAGAATGTTCCAATAGATTTTAAAATAGAATTCAAGTTGATGCCCATCTGTCTTTGAAGCTCTCCTTTACGTTTATTCCTGGCCCTCTTTCCTTTTACTCTCCCGGCCTTCTCCCCTGAGTCTGCTTCATACCACCTGCTTGCTTTTATCACTCCTCACACCATATTCTAGGAAACGAAGGCAAGATCTCACTAAGTCCTTGGCAACAGGGATAGACCTATTCTTCCTGGAGACTCTTCCATGGGGAGAACTTTTCACCCTCATTGAGTCAATTGGTTTGGTATCTGCGGACTAACGGAAATATTTATGTCTTTTCGAAATGTTTCATGTTAGAAAATGTCTCGGGATTTGCTTGAGGATATGAAAACCTGCTGTCCTGGTTTCCATTTCCAGACCCAGACATGACCCCCATGCCCAGAAGCATCTGCTTTTAATTTTGTGTCCTCTTGATTTTAATGTCCATCTTCCTGAAGGAGGGTCCAGAGTAGCTCCACAAACAGCAGACGCGTGATGGAGGTAATTGGCACAGTGGCTCCAGTTAAGAACTGGCACGATTTCCTAAACTTTCTTCCTGGAATATTGAGAACCTGGGAAATACCTCCAGGCTTGGGGCGTTTCAAGGCCTCCCATCTGCCTTATCACCCTTCCTAGTGCATCTCACATCTCTTATATTGCCCAAGTAACACTGTTTTATTTATCTTCTTTCTCCACTGACATATTTTTCTCTGAGGAAGAGGCTATGTACAGATGTGCAAAAAGAGAAAATAATTTAATGGCTAATATAGTATGATATAAAGTTTGATTATGTCAAAAAGATCATAAATTTAAATTTAAAGAGTTTTAACTTCAGGCATCACATGAAATTTTATGTGATTTAATTTGAATTTCAGAGTAGAATTTAAGGTAAGATAGATGATTCCCAGTCCCACCACACCACTCTCTAGAATGAAGTCAGTAGTAGCTTTTGGGTTGTCTCCTCTCTTGGACTTAAAGAGCCTGACATGTTAAAGGGAGACTGACAGGTTGCCGAGACAGGGGTTGGCTACTCTGTCGTCAGGGGAATGGCCAGAACAGGACAAACTGTACTGATGGAGTCAGAAGTGTGGCATGGTGCCTGAAGCTGAAATCCTACACCAGCCCCCTGGAGCCCTTCCATCTCCTGAGATAGTGACAAGGGAATGGACAGGTGCGCTGCTGACCTTGGCACAGTGTCCGTGATGGAAAGAGTGACAAAGATAAGCAGCTCGGCAATCTGTCAGAACCAGAACCCCTCAGAGCAGTGGTTCTTCACCTTCCTAATGCTGTGACCCTTTAATGCAGTTCCTTATGTTGTGGTGACCCCCAACCATAAAATTATCTCGCTGCTATTTCATAACTGTTATGAATTTTCTTTTTTTCTTTTTTGAGACAGGGGTTCTCTGTAGCTTTGGAGCCTGTCCTAGAACTAGCTCTTGTAGACCAGGCTGGTCTCGAACTCACAGAGATCCATCTGCCTTTGTCTCCCAAGTGCTGGGATTAAAGGCGTGTGCCACCATCCGGTGTTGGCACCACTGTTATGACTTGTAATGTATGTAATCTGATGTGCGACTCCTGTGCAAAGGTTGTTCAACCCCTAAGGAGGTCATGACTCAGATTGAGAACAGCTGCCTCAGAAACTCAGTCACAAAATGTCCTCCACATAAAATGAATGGCTCTCAAAATACCGGAGAAAAAGTTATATCAGCAGGGCTCAGGTCAGGACTTTCAGACAAGGATTTTCTCAAGGTGTGAAGTCCCCACACAGAAGGATGGACTTGGTGCCTTTATTGTTTGGTTTGATGAGAGAAGGTGCCCTCTCCTCACCTCCTGAGATTGCTACAAAAGACAAGAGAAGAGGAGGTGAGGGAGAGAAACCACATTCTTCCCAAATAGGAAGAAATAATAACTGAGCTTAAAATATGTTGTATTTCATACTTAAATTTTTATTCTTTTCGTTTGCACGTTCACACCTCAGTTGTTTCACCTGTACCTCACTTGGACGGCATTTGGTAAATATTCCTCTCTCTGCACATATTCTGTAATATATTTCTAGGGCTCTTCATATATCTAACTCACATACTTTCTCTCTCATTTATGCTTTATTGCCCCTTCTCCCTTTTCCAGTCCTGCCTCACTTTACTATACAATTATCATTACCCATAGCACTAAACAATTGCAGGTTATCTTTTTCCACAATCATTATTCCTGTACTACCAACAATCTCTGTTCAAGGCATGTGTGAAGTCCAAAGATATCTTTGCTGTTGAATCATTGTACCTATTAGGGTTGTCAGCTTCCTCACTAAATCAAAGTGGAAAGTGTAAGTTCAAGTAGATGTAACTCACCAGAAAAAAAAATTCGTGTAAGACATAGTGAACAAATGAAAAAGGTAGGTGCAGAAGAAAAATAAACAGTAGGATACATCCATCTCAACATGGACACAAAAGAGAAGAAGGAAACACAAAAAGTCTGAAAAATCACTAGGATAGATGAACAAGTTTACAACTTTTTGGTACTAGAAAACAAAGATAGTAAACTAATTAAAATGCTAGAAAGTGATTTTGGGAATCTAATTTTTTAAAAAGGATCAATGGTCTCATAGAGGATTCAAATAAACAATTGAATGGAATAAAAGAAATTCATTAACCAGACAAGAAAGTTAACAAAGTGGATAATATTATCATCATTGGGGAAGAAAATCAAATAGCAAGAGGAAAAACTCAGCAATGAACTTGAGACTGAAAATGAACCAAACAGAAATGCTGGGAATGAGTCACATGATCAAATAAAAACACATAGGAAATCTCCATCACTAAAAAGTCAAAGCTTAGAGCTGAATTCCAGGGTAGAAGCCAATGCCAAGACATCAACTCATTCACCTATATATGTAAAAGAAAAAGATTAATGAACCTGACCAAACCTCAAAGGACTCTCTGGTATTTGTTAGAAACCAAACCTGAGAATTCGTGGAGCTGAAGGAAAATCTAAAGGCACAGGCAACTTACTCAAATAAATCATAGTAGAAAGTCCCCCAGATGTAAAGAAAGAGACACTGAAACACAGGAAGCATTTAGAACAGAAAGTAGAAGAGATACTTGGAAAGTTTCTGCTCCCTAATAAGCCTCTCCACCGATGCAATAATCTGAATCAGATCAAATCAAACCGAATTAGAAAAAGTCCAGGTTGAATGGATACAGACACTCCAAGTTGACTTCTCAGCCCCCCACAGAAGAGTTGAAAAAGGAAAACCAGAAAAACATGTGTTCTCTGAGGGTCAGTTTAAATACCCTGTGGGAGTGGTCTTGAACATCTCTGGGAGAGGTCATAGTTTGGTTGGCTTTCTCAGGGGCAGAGTTTGGACTGAGGCAACTTCCAGGGGAGGTGGTTTGGTATGGAACTTCCACCCTAACATTCTGGACTCTTTGAATATATGGATGTCAGGGGCTAGAGTGATGCTTCCACCCAAATAACACTGACCATGATACCTAACACCCATAATGTCGGAAATACAAAGCAAAGAAACAATATCAAAATTTGTAACAAAACATTATTTTATCCACAAAGACATTACAATAATATTAGCCCTCTCATCAGCTACCTTAAAAGTCAGGAAAGCGTGGAAGGCTATTTTTCAAGCCCTGGAAACAACTGCCAACAAAATGAAGTTATCTTATAAATTATATGAGAAATAAGGGCAAAATAAAATAAACACAAATTAAGATAAATTATAACAACCACACATCACTGCAAGAAGATACTTAAATGAATAATATGCACAGAAGAAAAAGACGCATAGCCCCATCCATGAGAGCTCAAAAACAGAATAAATTTCGTGAGAGGAATAAACAAAGGGGAAGCTTGTAAGTAATTCATCACTGTCCATCACAGTAATCTAGGAAACCTTTCATATTCTTAGGGACAAAGAACAGAACTAGTAATAATTGTGCCAACCAGAGCAATAACTAACAAAACTATAGGAAATCATGAGCTCCTCTCAATAAGAAGTTTAAATGCAAATGACCTCAACTGCCTTTTAGGAGATGCATAGTGGCTGAGTTGATTAAAATGCAAATGCTACCTATTCTCTGTAACTAACAGCAGCAGCAGCAACAACATTTCTCATGGCAAAGATGTCTACAAATTGAGATTCAAGGAATGGACATTCATCTATCAATTGAATTAAAGTTGAAGACAAACTGGCAGATCCAACTTCCTAACTGATCACATAGACTTTGAAACACTAATCAGAAGAGCTATATAGGGCTACTTATATTAATAAAGAGAACCATTCTAGGAGGTAGAACATCAACACTAAACTGGGGAAAGGGAGGGATCCAGGTAGAGTCGGGCAGGAGAAATGGAGGAGAGAACTGAATGACTCAAAGTGTAATGACATATTTGTATGTAGGTGCTGTGCTAAAAACCAGTTCTTTGTGTGCTAACCCACCTTAAGTTAGTAATAGAAACTAAAATGCATGAAAAACCCAGATAGACAGGTATTGCTAGAATAATATACATGCTTACAGTAGCCAACTCTAACATTTTAAGAATTTACCCAAACTAAAAATCAACAAAGAAACTTAAAAGTTAATCCATGCTGCAGAGTAAATGGATGCAATGGATATTATAGAATATTCCGTCCAGCAGATATAGAATACATATTATTCTCAGCAGCCCACAGAACCTCACGGATCCTATTATGGGCCACAGAGCAAGATTAACAAATAGGAAAGGACAGAAATTATTCATTGTTTTTGCTCAGATTATAGTGGAATAGGACTAGAAGTCCAAAGCAAGTGGAACAACAGAAACTACACAAACATTGAGAGACTGATCAATACACGTTTGAAGGAACAGTGGGGCACTGAAGAAGCAGGGAAGATAGTTACAAAAAAATTTCTATAATCAAATGAAAGGAATAACGTAACTTAGCAGCACCTCTGGCATACAGCTGAGGCAATTGAAGATGCACATTTGTAGCTGTAAGTGCTTACATTAAAAAGAAAGATCACAAATACAAAAACCTAAAGATATACCTTAACCTTCTAGAAAAATAAGAACAACTGAAACCCCAATGTAGTAGATGATAAAAAGCAATAACAATTAGGGCAGAAATGGATAAAATAGAAGCCAAAAGTGTATATAAAATCATCCAAATACAGAACTGATTCTGACATAATAAACAAGATCAAAATATCCCCAAGCAAATTAAACAAAAGAAAGAGAGAAAATACCTAAATTAATAAAATTATAAAGTAGGGTATTAAAATACATTCCAGTGTAATAAAGAGAATCATTAGAAAATATTTTGAAAGGAAAAAAAGATGGAAAATATAGAATAAATATTGGATAAACTACTGAAAATACGGAAAATGCAGAAGAACCAGATGCATTCCTAAACACATATGACTTACTCAAATTAAATCAAGAAGATGTAAATAAACCAATCTCTAACAAACAATGAGATTGAAGGAGTAATTAAGTCTCACCACAAAATAGAGTTCAGGACTGGACAGGTTCAGTCAAAATTTACCAGACATTTAAGAAATAGCTAACACCAATATTTATCAAACTGCCCCACAAAGAGGAAGGAAGTCTTCCAAACTTATTCTAGTAGGCCAGCATGACAACAGCAAACACATGTACTGTCACCAAGAAAAGGAAAACTATAAACTAATTTTTCTGATAGCCACAGATGTACAACGTTTGAGTATTGTACTTACAAAATGAAATTAAGAATACATTAAGAAGAGGCTTCAGGAGATAGTTCAGTGCATAATTCTTTTTTTTTCAATTTTTAAAACAGTCTTATTTTACATACCCAGTTCCCTCTCTCTCCAGTTCTCTCATTCCCAGATCTTCTCACCGCCCCCCCCCCATCCACTCCTCAGAGAGGGTGAGGCCTCCAATGGGGAGTCAACAAAGTCTGTCTCATCACTTATGGCAGGACCAAGGCCCTCCCCTCTCTATATTGACTGAGAAAGGTATCCCTTCACAGGGAATGGGCTCCAAAGAGCCAGTTCATGCACTAGGGATAAATACTGGTTCCACTGGTAGTGGCCCCACAGATAGCTACAGTCATACAACTGTCAACTATATTCAGACAGCCTAGTTTAGTCCGATGCTGCTGTTAAAAGAGGCTTCAGGAGATGGTTCAGTGAATAAAGTTCTTGCTACACAGACATTCAAAAACTTAATTCAGATTTCTAGAACCTGTAACAAAAGCTAAGCAGGAGTAGAAATAGGAGAGTCTTATAAAGACTATAGGTTACCTGACTAGTCAAGGTAGCCAGATGGTAAGGCCCAAGCTCAATAAAAGTCTCTGTCTCAAAAGTAAGGTATTGCTAACACCCAAGTGTAGTTGTTTCTGCCCATATGCACGTGGTGTGGGTCATGAAGTTGAGAAAGAGGAGAAGTGTGAGGTACTGGGGAAAGTGGCGGAACGAGGATCCGGTTGATGGCTATGATCAATACACATTACTAAAAATAAGTCAAATTGAGGTAAAGAAAAATAAAAGAAGATACCTGATATTGACGCTGGTTTCTACATGTACATGTGTGACTAAGCACACCTGCATACACACAAATATACAAAGTAAAATAAAAAAGAACACATTGAGAAGATCATACATCATAAGCAAATTGACTTCATCCTGGCATTAGTTCTTCATACACAAATACATGAAATACAGCATAGAAATAGACTTAAGGAGAGACGTTACATGATCAGCTCAATGTTCACTGCAAAGCTATTTGGTAGAGTTCACCATCCCTTCATGAAGAATTTCCAGAAGACACTAGAGACAGGGATAGTTCAACGTAATGAAGGCTATCGATAGCTAACTTACAGCCAACACTCTACTGAGTGAAAGAAAAGTTAGAGCATTTCTACTAAAATGTGGATTGAGATAAGGTCCCCTTATCTCCATTTGTTTCCAGCATAGTACTTGAAGCCACAGCTAAGGCAGCAAGATAAGATAAATACATACAAGTGATACAAATAGGAAGAAAGTTGTCAAATTATCCTTAGTTGTTGATGGTATGATCTTGTATTTAAAAGCTGATAAATGCTTACTGGAAAGCTTTTACATCTGATAAGTTTACCAAATTAGTAGGAAATGGCATAAATATGAAAAAGGAGCAGTTATTCCATATACCAATAACAAGATGGGAAAAATAGAAAACAACAAACAAACAAAAAACTCAGAATAGATTTAGTCACTGAGGTGAAAGACCTCTTTGTGAAAAGAGACAGCAATTGAAGAAGGAAAACTGCTCATGGATTAGCAAAATTAATATTGTAAAAATGGCTATGTTACTAAAAGTAATCTTCATATCCAATACAACCCTGTCAAAATATCAAGGTTATTCCTCAAAGAAATAGAAAAAATTTAAAATTCATATGGAAACACAAAAGTCCCTGAATAGCCTAAGGAGACTTAACAGAAATGATACCACTGGAGATATCATAGTGCTTAGTTCCAAATTATTCTGCAGCCATGGTAACAAAAACAGTATAATGCTGGCATATGTAGACCAATAGTACAGAAAGAAGGAAGGATCTGGAGATATAGCCATATAGCTACAGGTGCATAATTTTTGACAAAGATGTCAAGGCCTTCAGAGGAATACAGTCTCCACAAACAGTGCCAAGAAATCTGAATATTCACATGCACAAGGGTAAATCAGACCCATGTTCATTACTCAACATAAAATCAACTCAAAATGGATCAAAGGTCAATTAGTATGAGTACTGAAAATTTGAAATTACAGAAGAAAAAAAAAGGGACGATAAAATTTAAAAAGGACCTTTGCTGCAAGAATGTGTCTTCTATATAGGATAGGAGAATTGCCTCCCCCTCCCTGCCGTGAAATCTCAACAATGCGGTAGTCTAAAAAGATTCCCAATTTTTATGTGTATTTGCATAGATAGTAAAACTGGAAAGGGCACTATTGGATCAGAAAGAGAGTTGCAGGAAGAGAGTAGATTGGAATACATGTGACAGGACACAGAGGGGAGGCTACTGGAGAGTATGAAGGGGAGCTGCAAGAGGGTTCAGGGGAAACAGAGGTAGGGACTGGGGGAGAAGAGGGGATGTGGACCTGTCATAATGAAACCCAGTCCTTGTCATACTAACTTAAAACACTAACAGGACAACACAAAAACCCTGAAATGTTGTTTAGTCACAAGTGCCTAGTCACAAATGTACTGAACAATGTAGAAAAGCACTAACTAGTTTCAAACAATAATAAAATTCATCCAAAAAATAAGTTAGAGGAGGTCTGTTATAGAGAAAGGGTCCATAGAGATAACCGACTTTTCTTCATCAAAGCAATAGATAAAGAAACCAATAGAGCTGTAAAAATTGCATATACTTACATCTAGCATATAATTCCTGCTCAAAAATACTAAATGGAGGTGGTAGACATGATTAGAAGTTTCAGTGCAGCGATTCCGAGTCAGAAACAGGCATTTCTCCCTTTGATATTGTGACCCTGACTCAGTGATAGTATCCCTGAGCTTCTTGCTGTTTCTCTCAGATGAGGTTCATAGAGTCTCCCTCACAGGTTCTTGTAATAGTGGGTGCAAATGCTACTTAAGAAAACAGGTTGTGAGTTTTGGATTGTCATGAATAAGCAATCATGGATGCAGTGGACATCCCACATCACAGCAGTTGGTCTTCATGTAGTGAAGGGTTGGGTAGAAAATCTCCAGATAGAAACTGATGAGGGTGAAGTGACGTGTGCTATGGCTGTTGCTGAATGCTGAAACTGTGGCTGAAGGCAAGGTACCTGGTAGGGTAAGAATCGTGACTCACTAATACTTGAATGTCCAGTTCCAGACTCTCCTATGGAGTAGGCATTTACTGCATATTTGAGAGGACCGAGGGATGATTGACAGGTGAGAGGTGTGCTTTATAAGATTCAGAAATGGAAAAGAAAAAAATACTCTATCACAGTTCAATGGAGTTTTAAAGGCCTACCCAAATCCTGACTTTTGGTAAACATTTTGTTGAGACACACAGCACACTTTATCTCAGAGAGACAGACAATGGCATTGAATGAGGCTACAGAAGCAAGGCTCACTCTGTGTGATTAGAAGTCTCATATTCCGAATCAGTGTTCTAGGTATTTGATGGGACAGAGCCAACTGTTAAATGATAAATGATAGTGAGATCAGAAAGGAAGCAGAAAGCCTGGGCCATCAGACTTTATTTTCTCACGCCACAGAGCACTCTGGTGCCTACTACCAATGGGAACCCATATCCTTATTAGGAACTGGGTAGGAAGCAGAGTGTGGTCTTTATTGGAGAAAAAGCATTGTGCACAACTTGGGGCAATTAAGTTCCAATATTTCACTTGAATCCACAATCATTTGACATATCTTATCATCTGTGTGTTTGCTGGGGGAAGCTGGAGCTTTAGAGTCTTTACCATTTTACTCGCCAATATTTTTCACAGAGGAAGATTTGTGTGGTGGTGGTGGTGGTGGTGGTGGTGGTGTGTGTGTGTATGTGTGTGTTATCTAATAGGTAAGCATACAGACTACTAGATAAATCAACAGTTT